>NW_015150739.1:173500-200111 GCF_000732505.1 Cyprinodon variegatus
TTTATCTTATAGATACCTTAAATAAATTCACAAGTTATTTATGTGTATTCCATCAATAATTGCTTCCTTATGAAAACCTAACATTTAAATTTGTTAGATAATTAAAACATGGACACATTTATCCTCTACAAAAACATATTGGAGTTGTTTTATCTAAGAATATTTATGGAAAGCTAAGAGAAAGGGAAACAATGCAAAAGTGTCAGTGTTTAAAAGTTTCATAAGGTGCGACTCTATTCCTGAGCCTCAGATGAGCCTAAAGCCCCTTACTGTAGCTAAGGTGGAAAAGGACGGGAGGCTGTTCAAGTCCCAGAATACAAGTTGCCTGATGTGTGAAGTTAGAGTTGGGAAGCCATGTTCTCTGCAGTGTTTTATAAATTTTTAGCTAACTAACACCATCTTCAATGATGTTTTGGAGGACTTGATGGAATCGCTGATTTTATTTCCCAGGACTTCACACTACAAAAAGTACTCGCACCTGAATATAAGACCAGGTGCTCGATTGCCCAGAATGGCCTGACCTAAACTCAACATGCAAGGTAGGCTGTATCGTCAAGAGAGAGAGGGAAGAAACTAGATTCAACAATGCAGAATAGAAACCTAAGCTCCCTGATCACCTCCCTGCCTCTGCATTTATGCAGGAACAGACCTGACCAGGTAGTGAGTGCATACTATAATTCATTGAGATACATCCATATCCAGGGTCTATTTGAAGCAAAAAAAATAAATAAATAAATAAAAAAAAAGAATATCTCAAAAACATGCTTGAAAAATTAGCTAATTGCTAAAATTTATATTTTGGGCTGTAAATGTAAAAAAATACACATAAAGAAAAAAACAAACACTAAAATAGTGGCTGGTCAACTCTAAAAACAACTATGAGGATCACTCAGCTATCTCAGGTGTGGAGCAGTCACTGAAAAAAAACAAAAACCTCCAGAAACAGTTAACAGAAGCAGAATATTAAAATAAATCACGTGAACCAACTGTGCACTTTTCAGTGTTAATATTCACGAAAACATTCCACTACACTTATCCCAAGCAGGGTCGCTGGTGCCCATCTCCAGCTGTCTACAGGCAAGTGGCAGGGTTCCTGGACAGGTCGCCAGTCTATTGCAGGGCAACATAGAGACAAACAGCCATTCATGCACACACCCACAGAGAATTCAGAGAAGCCAATTAATCCAGCAGTCATGTTTTTTGGATTGTGGGAGGAAGCAGGAGTACCCAGAGAGAACCCATGCATGCTCTTGGAGAACATGCAAACTCCATGCAGAAAGACCCCAGGCCGGGAATAAAACCGGGAACTTTCTTGCTGCAAGGTAGCAGTACTACCCACTGCTCCACTGAGCAGCCCTAGATGGTCCTCTTGCAGAACTTAAATCAACTGAATAATTACTTAATATTTAGAATCAATACCATAGTGAACCACTAGATGGTGCTGTGGTCTTTCTGTGCGGTCAGTAAAACTTAGTGAGGCCTAAAACAAACGACATATTGTTTAATGCACTGGATTTTCGGTGAATTTAAAGTCTAAGGATCTTACAAGTCAAACCTTAGATGAGTTAAGTTTGTCTCTTGCAAATAATTTTAGTCATAAATACTTATTGTATTGCTTTAAGACAAGCTTTGTAAGAAACCTTAGGCTGACTGAGCTAAACCAGTTGTCTCCTCTCAGCTGAAATCAGCTGAAACTGTCAACAAACCATTGCATATTAGAAAATAATTTGCACCCAGTTAACATTTAACAATGTTTTTCGTTAGGATTTTACAAATTGCAAAATTGTCAAACAGACACATATACAGCCCCCATGTGTGACAATTGCTACAACAAAATTGTATTTTTTGGCTTTCAGTCTGCCATATTAACACATTAATATGCTTGGATTTAAACCTTGAGTCAAATTCCAGTCCTCTGTATCAACACACCTGAATCCAGTTATTAGGTCATTTGCAGGGCTCTGTAGAACTTGGATGAATATTTCAGTCAGAGCTAATCTAGACATTTTGTTTTATAAAACTGAACCTTGGTTTAAACTTCTCCTCCAGCTTCATTTTTTAGCATTGCTTTCAACCTTGGTTTAAAGCTGCTGTTTCTTCACTATAGGGTGTTTCAACAAACCTCAGGCTGTCACCGAACCACTGGATTCATCATTTAATTAAATCAAGTTTGAGATTGGCTTCTTCTGTTTCATCTGTATGATTGGATTTTATTTAGGGACTGTCCTTTTAAAAATGCAAATATATGTTTTAATGTTCAGGATTTTATTTATAAAAATGTTAAAACCTATTCAGGATTTTCCTTCCACTTAAAAATTTAGTGTTGCTTTCTGATAGTCCTTTTAAGTTTATGGATGTTATGCAGCAAAATGGGAAAAAAGGGTATAAATACTTTTACAAGGAACTTTAAATGAATTCAGTACATAACACAGATGAGGAAAAATAGTTAAAACCTTCAGTTCGTCAAGCCAGAACCATCAAGTTACCATAGATCTTTGTCACTAGAGTAGGATAGAAATGTTAGTATTTCAGTATTAAGCTGAATTAATCCTGTTTTATAATATTTATTAAAAAAAATAAAAAAAATTTAATGTTTTGGAAAACTTATAGCTGCCACTTATTGACTGTTTATTTAAGGTACAACTTTCCTTGATGAAGTGCTACAGCTCAGGTTTCTCTGTGACCAACAATTAAGAATGGTCGATAAATGTTTTTAGTAGTAAATATGTTCAACTCAGGGTGAAATGTTTATAAGCTGATACAGAATTGAAATGTTAGGTTATAAGCCTTTTTTTAGTTCCCTCTGAACAGGATGGAAATACAGTAAGACTGTTTTGTAAAAGTGCTGTAAAATGGAGAATAATACCGTACTTGCTGCAATAGATCAATACATTTCACTCAGTCCTGTTTAATGCTCTGCACATTTAAAGTCATGGTCCTCTCTAAATGTTTTGTATTGATTTCATATTTGGGAATATTCACGCAGACGGGAAATACTTGACTTATTTGCTGTGAGAATGCATTTGTTTATTATGTATTCACTCTAAAAATAATACTAGTAAGCCTTATAAGCTTTAGGTCCAAAACCAAAGCCATTTATTATTAAATTAATGTCTTTCATTCTTTTGGTACCCTGCTTTTTCTTTTCAAAGCTCAAAATATTTGAAAATAAAGACTTGTGTCTAAAGTTCCAAATTCACTGTGAAAAAAGCTTTTTACCCTCTAGTTCAAGACAAAATGGTTATCGATTGGTAGTAAATACACTGTCTAGTAAAACTATAAACAGCCCTTAAACATTTTACTTTTCGCAAACCATTATTATAAACAATTATTATAAAATATTATTCATAAAATGCAATTATTTTGCATTTTATGAAACAGACTAAAAGTGGTGCAAAGTTGAGAGGGGGGAAAATTAAACTGAAAAGTGTTGCATGCATTTGTTTTCAGCTTCCCTCAGTCACTGCTTTGTATTATTGTATATGAATCCGCTGCAAATATAGCAGCAAGGCAAGGTATGCCTCTAAGCCAATGCTGCTCAAACTTCCTGCCATGAGGGTCAAAAATCTTAAGTTGAAAAACCCACATGGTGTTTTGATTTTTATAAATAACATTTAAAAAAGTTTTTAAATTTTACTTTAAAAGCTCCACAATGAAATAATCACATTTTAGTGCAACAAAGTATTAGTAATATCTGTAACAAAGGGATCCATAAATCGTCCTAGGCTTACATGGTTAACCCCCCCACAATAGATCTAGCCATGTTATGATTCTACCATCTTGCTTAATTTGGCACCTTTAATAAATGTGCGCAAGATTTCTGAGAGAGAAGAGAAGAGACAGCAGTTTTCCAAGAGCTAAAGACCACTTTTGGAGAGCTTCAGAAAGAATTGGAATTAGCAAGTACAATTGTTTCAAAGAAAACAATAAGTAATGCACTCAACCGATATAGCCTTTATACATGCTTACCATGCAAGACTCCATTACTGAAGAAAAAGCATGTTGAAGCTAATTTCAATTTTGCTGCACAACAAGCCTGTGAAATACTGGGAGAATATTGTCTGGTTAGGTGAGAACAAAATGAACTCTTTGGATGCCATAATACACATCATGTTTGGAGATCAAATGGCTCTGCACATCCTCCCAATAACACCATACCAACAGTGAAGTTTGGATGTGGGAGCATCATAGTGTGGGCAGTTTTTCAGCATATGGTACTGGCAAACTTAAAATAATTAAGGGAAGGATGAATGGAAAAATGTACAGACACATTCTTGATAGGAATCTGCTGCCATCTACCAGGATGATGAAAATAAAACATGGGTGGACATTTCAGCAACAAGACGATGACACCAAACACATAGCCAAGGAAACTCTCAATTCGTTTCAGAGAAAGAAAATGAAGTTTCACCTGACTTGAATCCAATAGAAAATCTATGGAAAGAACTAAAGATCAGAGTTCATAGAAGAGGCCCAATAAAACCTTCAAGATTTGAAGACTGTGTGTGTGTGGAAGGATGGGCCAAAATCACACCTGAGCAAGGCATGTGACTAATTTTTTCATCCAGGAGGCATCTTGGAGCTGTCATTGCCAACAAAGGCTTTTGTAATTAAATACAGTCCAGCAAGTGTGTCCATCACTTAATTTTTGGACATCTATAATTTGATGTTTTTGTGTGTGTGGATGGCATGGATTGTTATCATCTGGTGAAAATCATGTCAGTAGCACCTCTAGAAATATATTCTCTCTCTCTCTCTCTCTCTCTCTCTCTCTCTCTCTCTCTCTCTCTCTCTCTCTCTCTCTCTCTCTCTCTCTCACACACTCAATAAAGGAGTGGTTCTGCAGGTGGGGACCACAGACCCCTTCTCAGTACCTATGTTTTCTGGCTGATGTTTTGGTCACATTTGAATGTTGATGGTGCTTTCACACTTGTGGTAGTATGAGAGAGACTCTACAACCCACACCAGTGTCTCAGGTATTGCAGCTCATCTAGATTGGCACATCAATGTGAGCTGTGGCAACAAGGTTACCTGTGTCTGCCAACATAGAGTCCAGAGGCTGGCGGCACTACCAGGAGACAGACCAGTACACCAGGAGACATGGGGAGGCCGTAGGATGTCAACAACCCCAAAGCAGAACCACTACCTCCACCTTTGTGCAAGGAGGAACAGGAGGAGCACTGCTTAAGCCCTTTAAATTGATCTCCAGCAGGCCACAAATGTGGACGTGTCTGCACAAACAGTTAGAAGCATACCCAATGAAAATGGTAAGAGGGCCTGACACAGGGTTGTAGCCAAACACCCTGCAGGATGATTAGCATTTCCCAGAGAACACCACAATTGGAAAATTCGCCACTGGCGCCCTGTTCTCTTCATAGATTAAACCAGGTTTACATTGAGAACATGTGACAGATGTGACAGATTCTGGAGGGAGAGCGTTCTGCTGCCTGCAAGATTTTTTGGCATGACTGGTTTGTCAGTTGGTGAGTAATGTTGTGGGGTGGCTTTTCTTTGGAGGGCCGCACAGCACTCCATGTGCTCATCAGAGACGGCATCATTGCCATTAGGTACAAAGAAGAGATCCTCAGACCCTTTTTGAGACAATATGCTGGTAGGGTTGGCCCTGGGTTCCTCCTAATGCAGGACAATGCTAGACCTAATGTGGCTGGGGTGTGTCAGCAGTTCCTTCAAGATAAAGGGATTAAGGCTATGGATTGGCCCGCCCATTTCCAAGACCCAAATTCATTGAATCTGTGACATCATGTGACCATCCATCCACCAACGTCAGGTTGCACCAGAAGCTGTCCAGTTGGTGGATGCTTTAATCCAGGTCTGGAAGGAGTTCCCTCAGGAGACCATCTGCCACCTCATCAGGAGCATTCCCAGAAGTCATACATTATACAGGTGTCATACGGGCATCAGGAGGCCACACATAATACTGAGCCCAAATTTGACCTGTTTTAAAGACATTACATCAAAGATAGATGAGCTGGTAGTGTGTTTTTCTACTTTAATTTTGAGTATGACTCCAAATCCAGGCCTCCATTGTTTAATACATTTGATTTCCATTGATGACTTTTGTGTGATTTTGTTGCCAACATATTACATAACACAGTACATTTGGTTTGAGATTGCACGAAAGAAATGAAAGAATTTCTAATATTTATGCTTCAACATTTTTTGTAATCAGAAACTTAAAATTGCTCCAACATGTAAAGCAAATTCACAATGAAATTTATTAAAGTTTGTTGTTGTAACATGAAAAATTATGAAAACGTCAAAAAGCAGATAACTTTTTCTGCAAGGTGCTGTATTTCATCCTAAAATGAGTTGAGAAATGACCACGTTTCTCCTGAGTGTGCTTGACAAATATGAAGGGAATCCAGTTTGGCAGCTGAAAGGAGCATTATTACCAGGTGACACTAAGAAATGAGGAGACTTGGATCCTACACTCTGCTCAGAGCTGAATCTTTCTCTGCCAGGACAGGAAAAAAACACCATATTCCACAAATGAGCTCCAGTTTTGGCAAAGGGATGGCATGCCCGCTGGCCCTGTGAGGATCTCGGAAAGTTCTGCTCCAGGCCTGGACTGCTGGACCAAACCTGAGGATTCTCCTACTGCTACTTCCTGCTTATCTTTCTCACATGCTCTGTGCCAGCAGACAGTCTCCGGAGTGTGAGGTGCGATGCTGGGTTTAAAGCCAACTGTCTGTTCCATCACAGCTCCTCACATCGAGGAGGTCAAGAAAGGGTTTATCTAGTCTAAATGGCTTCTTTTGTTCCCTTCTTTTAGCTCTTTATCTTTCCTTTTTTGGTACCTGTCTTTTTGCCTTACTGCCCTTTTAACTTGTTATTCCTCCACATGACACTGCCTTTCCTCTCGCTTTCTGTCACTTTCCCTCCAACTCAGTAAGCCCATTTGCATGCCCCTGCTTACACAATGCTGAAATCAGATTACCGTAGTTATCAAGGGTCAAATTTCATTCCTGAAATGTAATTCCAGTGAAGTTGCATTTAAAACCACGATAGATTTAAAAAGCCCTGTATCCATTAAAGGTGTAGAGAGCAAGGTTCCAGTCTGAGAATGATAACTGATGCTGTGGAGAAGAGGATAAGCTAGTCCTTTTTTTTCCCCCCTGAAGCTCGATAGATAAATCACTGGAAAATGTTAGGCTCTCCTGGCAGCACTCAAATTAATGGGGCTTTTGCATTAAGTTTATGACACCTGAACGCATTGATAAGATACATGTGCATCCTAAAGTGAAATGATATACGACCCGTAAGGAAGGAAATACTTTGGCTAATTTTCTCCCTCAGCCCTTCACCGTCTGAAGGGATGCATAAATGTACATACATTTATCAAGGAAGGTCTTCAGAAGGACGTGGCTCTCCCTGCACGTACACAGCATTGAGCCACTTGACCCTGTAAGTGCTTTCAGAAAAATGATCTTATTTGTCACACTCCTTTTGATTTATATCTGCCTTAGAAAACTATAACAAACAGAAGCAGAGGTCTGGCAGGAACATTTTATAGCTTTTTTTTTGTATGAACATTACACGGAAAAGCATTCAGAAAACTACACCTATAGTAAAGGTAAGAGCTACTGTGTCTTGCCAAAAATTTGTTCCTTCAAAAACAAAAGAAAAAGTGAGGCACGCAGTTGTTTTATTAAACCATATTTTTCTAAGATTACAGATTATTGTAGATGTATTTTAATACAACATATAATCATAAGTACATTTTCTTTATATAGCACCTTTCTTAGAGAGAAGTCAAAAGGGTTTTCACATACGACTATAGTAAAATGACAATAAAAAACAGACAATTAAAACAACATAAAGTTGGTCATAACAGTCAAGAGACATTAGAGGTTATTGAAAGAATCAACAGAGCAACATTGGTGAGAACTGAGCAGCAGAGGAAATTCTAGAGTAAACTTATTAAATAAAGAACGGAGCAAGACCAACTTTTTGAAGTTTATTAACCACAAACCGGTAATTTCTGTAGTTTTTAAATAAAAACAAAAAGTAAACTGTAAAGTTCAAATATTAAATTGGCCTAACGGATAAATAAGTTATGATCTTGTTTGTCAATGGATTTCATTGTAATAAACTGATTTAGTATAATACTGAAAAAACGGATAAAAAAGAGTAAACCTTTCCTAAAGTCAGTGTATTTCCCTTTAATTTAAGCAGGTAAATTACATCACCTTCCAAAAGCGGGAGGATTTTAGCCCTTCAAAACACGATAATAGCTACTCTGATTTTGAAATAAGATAATAAATGTTTTTCTTTTTTTTTTTTTTTTTTTACATTAATCCTCTTATTTCACCTGCAAATTGCCTTCTCTTCCTGCCTACTTACCATCCATACAAAAATTGACTTACATTTACATTTTTGAAATGTATGTATTAGCCCCAGTCTAGAACCACCCACGATGTCCAGTGATTTCATGTATTGTGGCAGTTAATTCCACAGTTTGGGTCCCACTGCTTGGAAGGATCTGTCTCCGCTGGTTTTAAAGCACAAGGGCTATGAGGAGATTCATCCCTGGGGGTCTCATAGCATGAGCTGAAGAGTGAGGCTGATGTAGCTGCCCCTTCTGCTGCTACATCAAACACACTGCTTCCTTAGTCAGGACATTAGGAGAACTGCCAACCTCCACAAATTCAGCTCACCCTTGGATACAATTTCCAGAGTCCTAAGGGCACCAAACTCATCTGATCAACCCACTATATTCAGGTTAAAAACATTGTGGGAATGTCCAGCAGTACTGTAAGGAGACCCCCGAGGTGATCTCATTATTGCTATGAAATGCATCAGGGCCACAAAAAAAGGAGAAGACCTTGTGAATGTGTTGGCTGATAGTGGTAGGAGATTGTTGAGAATCTGTTCCAACATGGGTTAAACGGTTATTTGGTGAGGGAGAGGCCATTTCGCCATTAAATACCAGATTACAGTTTGAAGATTTATGGAGGAGGCTTGGTTGGAAGGCAGGGCTATCAATCTACTGTTTGTTGTATGTTCTTACCTTCACCTATGGTCATGAACTTGGGATGGATGCTCTTCCAAATTAAAGGCGCGGTTTAGCTTTTGTCCAACAGGTGCACTAGACTTGCAACTTTCACGTCTCTTTCGTTGTCAAGATTCACCTTGTGTTTTTTGTGCAATGACAATAAAGGAAGTCTAAGTCTAAGTCTAGTGGCCATAAGTGCATCAGCGCTGTAGCAAAAGTCAACAAACTGTCAGCGTAGCTCCATTGAACAGCCACTAGGTTGGACCAGTCTTGGTCAGCTTTTGGTTCTACTAGCTTTCTCTGCCCTTATTTTGCTTCTACTAAACATTAAAAATAATAAAAAAGATATATGACTGTATACTAGGAACAAAATGTTAACTTACCAGTCTAATAATAAAGTTGAGAAAAGAGAATCAGTTTTACATCTGGCTTCTTCTTTCAGTCTGCGCCAACGATTAAACTCCTTTCCTCATTGACTCTTGTTTTTCCTCGCGCACGGTCCCTCTCATAATTTCTTTTTTCCTCAGAAGGTTTAAACTTTCTCCTTGCCTCAGCCATGACCAGTAGTTGAGCAGGCGGAAAAATGGTAGAGCAAAAGCCATAGCTCCATGACTAATTAAGAGCATGTGAGGGTAAAGTCATACGTTCTTCCAGGCCACGTGACCTAGCCAATGACAGTCCATCTTCTCCCAACTTACAGAGTCGGTATTTCTAAAGAGGAGCCCCGTTCAAAACATTGATAGTGTCAAGTGATATATACTGACCTGAGGTATAATTTAAAATAACTCATATGCATCATCTCTTGTGGTCTCAAAGTCTCCGATGTCTCTTTAAGATGAACCATCTGAGGTCGGTTAAGACATCTTTTGTGAAAGACAATCTCTTTCTGTATCAGTTAAGCGTTACTTCAGATTCAGTGGTATGATCACAGTCATTTTTGTTTAATCTTTCGTGGATTTCCTGCTGTTACCAGCTATCGTACTGCTAGCAGGAGGTACAGAAGGCCCATATGTAGCAGCTACAACATGGAAACCACAGAAAAACAAACCTTTTCCTCTCCTGGCTTTGTGTTTCTGAACATTTGAAGCAACACATGCCTCAGATTTACTTACCATCAATATTGTCTATTCACCAAAGTTACTGACGGATGACTAAAGGCTCAGATAAATGCTGCATAAGGTTTTAACGATGACAGTCTGACTGAAACAACTGGCCACAAAGCCTTGCTATGTACGTACTAGGGTGGGAATTAAGGTGAAAGAAGAAAAAGAGCCAGCAGGAAGCGGGGGAAGGTTGAGGGTTACCCACAGCAATGCAACTCTAAGGCTATAAAAACTTGAAAAGGTCAATCTGACAAAATTTACATAAAGTGACATATACAAAGGACTTGTTTACACGGAAAATGAATGTGATGTAGAGGCCTGAAAACAAAAATGAAAAAGAGGCACTGGTGGGTTGGAAAGCACTAACATGAGGGCTGTTCACAAAGAAAAGACTGGCAGCTTACAGTATCACACTGAGGCTGGCAGCGATGAGGACTCTTCAAGCCTGGGTTGGGCAAGATGCCACAGAGGCTCTCAGCATCATAAAAGGGTACATCAAAACTCCAAGCACCACTGTGGAGCTTTCAGCTCTCTGAAAAAACCCAACATTTTTAGTCACCACAATAGCATGAAATCAATGCAATAACTCAAAAGATAACTATGATTAAAGTTAAATACTGAGTTAAAAAAATCCAACAGGGGAGAGAGCTCTCCACTTATTATCAGCTGGAGATGAAATGATTCTGTAATGTTGTTCCTGTTCATTGTCTGGGTTAATTGACCACTAATGAGGTATGTCAAATTTCCATTTAGAAACTCATTCACAAACAGTGTATGCAGGGGATTAAATCGCTGTTTTGGCCATTAGATAAACCAGGGTGACTGTTCAATTTCTTTCTGCACCAGAGGCCTTTTAGAGAGCTGGAAATGAGAATAAATGTAATAAAATTTAACAGTTTTAATAATGGAACTAAATGATTTTTTGATGCTTAAAATGTTATTGCAAATTACTCATCTGCTTCAGTAAATTTTATACTTACCTTAATGTAGGAATCCTTAAAACCCTGCAGATGTGTTACACCACTTAGACATTTTCCATTTTGTCGGGGTCCAAGCACAAATTATTATTTCATTGGGATTTCATGAAATAGATAAACACAGATTACAGGTTATTATAAAACTAGTTAACCATCTGAAAACTTTGTGTCTATGCTTTGTAGAACCCAATTTTCCTTTAATTTCAGCTGCAGATCTTGAGGGCAGGGGTGACCATGTCCAGTCATGGAGAACTACTTCTATTTTAAACTACTGCAAATTTTAGCTGCATTCCTTCCGCAGCACGTCATTCAGCTCTGAAGAAGCCTGGTAAAAAGAGATAGAATGAAGTCAATATTTCTTAAATTAAGTGTATTTACCCTTAATTTGAGTAAGTAAATAAGATGATCTGCCAATGGAATGAGCATTTTTGCTCTTAAAATAAGACAATAAGATAATATGTACTTGAAATAAGACAATGCAGTTGTTCTTTTCTTATTTTAAGAGTAAATTCAAGAAGAAATCCCTTAAATCAAGAAAATATGATTTATTTCTAGAAAATGGGACTAATGGGATTAAGATTTCAAGTGAAAAGGGATGAAATAAAAGATGCAGATCATAGCTCAGAAGCACTTGAGTAGCTTTGAACATCATAAGAGAAAAGAAAAAGAACAAAGAAAGAGTCCTTCACTCATTTTTGCCAGATAATGTCTTTGAATTTTAAACTGTTGTTTGACCTTTTTCAGATTTGTGAAAGCTTAATAGCTATAATGGACCATTTCCCAATACTTGATTGATGCAGCCCTATGATATCACTTAGCCACTGCTATGCAGTTGAGTTGGTGCAATGTTCTTTTCGGTTTATGCTTAATCAATTCCAGTAATGATCCAAAATGAAATTAAAATATGCCCTAAAGTATCCATCAAATCTGCTGCATAATTATCTATGAAGTTTGGTTTGATGATGCTGAAGTTGGTTTTGATGATGCTGAAATGTTTTGCTAACAGTCTGTGTAGGGCTTTGGTGACTGCATCGGATGCAGGACTTGTCAAAATCTTCCTGGCCCACACTGCCAGAGGGTAAGACTTTAATTAAAAGTAAGATGCTGTTTTTACCAAATCAGTTTCTCTTGACACAGAAGGAAATAGTGCAGAAGGCAGCTCACACACCAGAAAATGATTACAAGTAAAGTTGAAATGAGAGCAGAGTCTCCCCCTCGGTCTACAATGACAAGACGAGACTGTCACATCTCTTAACCATCTGAGTGAACATCTGAAGACTGCTGCCACAGTGGATGTTGCAAGTCATTCTTTCAACTAGAGCACGTTTACATAGCTTTTCACTCTGCGCTTCTTTTCTACATGTAAATCAAAATCCCACTGAAGGAGAAGTTAATAAAAACCATCAGAGTAACGGGTCAAATCCTTTTCATACGGCTTCTCAACAGTGAACTTTAATTTCTGCCTCAGAAAAACCCAAAATTTGCAAAAGCACTTTGGCTTTGATCCTTCATGTCGTCTATTGTCCTGCTGAGCCTGCGTGTCCTTGGTCTTCTGACATTAGCAACACATCTCCAAAAGGGAATTTCAGTGCAAGCCTACTCTCTCATTCACTTCTTTTACAATAAGCTCTGAGGCTTGATGAGGTTATCGAGTGAAGCACTGTCATATACCCAACTTTTTAAAAATGGTTTTCGTGTCTGCCTAGAAATTTGCCAATTCCTTCTATTAAAAATACAATCAAGTATTGAATTTATTAAAATACTGTAAAAGTGCTGAAAGTCTGAGTCAAATAAAAAAAAAACCTTTGTTTAGAACTACCTTTCACTGTTGAAGGTAAACTGTTAACTGAGGAATTACTAGTTTAAGATTATCAGTTGTAAAAGGTTGTGATCCAACTGTTTAATTTGTTTTACTCCTTGCTTTTAACATTTTTTTTTTACTTTATTTGCTTTTATTCTTCTTTCTAATTCATGTAAAGCACTTTGAATTGTCCTTTTACTAAATTGTGCTACACAAATAACTTGCCTTACCTTGCAAGAATCAACATTTAGATTAGCATTATTTAAACGCAAACATATAATAGGTCAACCTTAATCAGTAACATTGTGTATTTTAGCTGCAGATTTCTTCAAACCCCTTCAATCATTGCTTCAGACACTGATCCCCTTATATCTCTTCTCCTTTCCCTTTCTTAGAGGAACTTGAAACATTAAATAACTTAGAGATTATATATAATATGCAGATAATGTCTACTTCCCCTAATTTGCTAAGTATACATCAATCTTCTTTAAGGTGTGGGGACTGCAGGAATGTTATTATATTCCTTTACATAATTTGACTGTTAATGGTTGACCATTACGCAAGGTATATAGGCTTAAATATTCTCACCTTCCGCAATTTTTTTGTGTACATGACGCAGTCATCCTGGTGGTTTCTCTGGAAGTTGTTTGACCTGCAGAACTATAGTTGTTTGTTGCATCTTTGCAAGGAGTGATGTGACCTTTACATGGTGCTGTGGTTTGTGCAAGGGTATTTAGATCCTCTTGTAGTTCTCTGTGTCTTCTCCCTTGTGCAACTTTCATAGCTATGATTTTTTTGGTGGTATGCCTCCAGTTACATTGTTGTCCATTCTTCTTTGAGAAATCGTTCAAGTTTAGTGAGATTGTATGGATAACATAGGTTAACATTTGTTTTCCTGTGTGACCACCTGCACTTTGCCAGGGCCAATTTAACACATGCTTATGCTTTGATCTAAACCAATGTATGTTTGAGCTCATTGTCCTGCTAGAAGCTAACCACCACCTTAGATAAATGTCTGTTGCAACCTTTAGCAATACTCTATATTTGTCTCCATCCATCATCTACAATCTTCCACACATAATGCTCCACCCGCACAGGACCTTTTATAAAAGCCATTCTTGTAGAGAAGATAATAAATAGCTGTCTTTCAAATTTACCAATTACGTCTTGGCTTTACTAATTAGGGAATTCTTCCACAGCTATAGAGACATTCAAAGTACATGCATATCAGTGTTTAAAGGTTGTTAATAAGTCTTTATTTTTGCTTTAGGAAGCTTTCATTTACTTATTGTAATTTTTTAATCAATATTTTCTTACGAAAAGACTAAATAGACAATAATCTTCTGCCCTTGTATATTCAAGTATTGAAAAAACCGAAAGAATGCTGGTCAGGTCAGTTGTTTAAGAAGCTATTCACATTTCACATTGCATCCTGTCTGCTTTGGTCTATCTACCTGCTACTTATTATTCTGTTGACATCCATACCCTTGTCATCTGAGATACAAATATCTATAAGAACCAGTAATTGTAAAAATGTTTGGCTGCAATTTCTGTTTGCATTAAGTTTAAAGTGGCTGGTATTTATTTGAATAATATGTTCAACCACCCAGGATGGCATTCAATTTGACAGTTAGGCATAGCGCTAGTAAATACCTGAACAAGGTATGCATTGCTTATTTGTGAATAGAAACAGAAATAAATATAAGGGCTCATGTCTTCTGATTAGAGATGGCCCGACCACCCTCTATCCCCAGATAGGTTCTCTGGGAGAAGCCAGAGGTGTTCCAATGCCATCCATAGTCCCCTGGGGCTCATTTAGATGGAAACAACTTTGCTGGGAATATTTACCTGGAACAGCTCAGGAGCTGAGTTGGGTTGCAACTAGTTACATTAACTTGAGTAAATTTCAGCAAAAAACCTTTTAGAAGTAGTTGCAATTAACTGTATGTTTACTTTTACTTAAGTAATAATGTGAAGTCAAATTTCTCTTACTTGATTAAAATGTCTGGTTCCTTTACCCACAATGAGTAATGTAAGCTATTCGAGATCAGGTAAAAGTACACCTCTGACCTGTTTTGACCTGCCTGCTTCCCGTCATCAGGCCAGATTATTTCTCTTGAGGCAGTGGGGAGAGTGTGTCCAGCATTACATGAGTGTTTTCGGATTTCCTGTTCTGCCTCTCAACCACTGAGCCCTCCTGTTACCCTCCATTCTGTTTTTTCCTGCCTGATTCCAGTCATCAAACCAGATTATTTTTCTCGAGCAAGTGGTTGGGGTGTTTCAGTGTTACATTAGTGTTTCTGATATCCTGCTCTGCATCTCAACTACTGAGCCCACCTGTTCCCATCTGATCTGTTTTAACCTGCCTGCTTTAAGTCATCAGACAAGATTATTCTTGAGCCAATGGAGAGAGAGTTTCAGCATTATCTTAAGGGCTGGTTATACTCCTGCAGCAGTGTGTCGCAGTGAGCTTGACGCAGACATTTTTGATTTATGCTCAATATTGAAGCTTGGTCTGTGCTATATGCTGTGGGTCTAGATACGGCCGAAGCGATGAGATAGTGGGGGCAAGTTTAGTCCGACAACGGAGGGACATGAAGGAGAAAAAGAGCAGGGATCCAAGTGGAAAAACGGTCCCAACGTTCTCGCACACCTCGATCTTCTAGCTGGTCAAACTTCACAAGTTGTTTTCCACAATTTCAGTCATAAAAACAAAACAAGCCGGCCTCCTGTCTGCGGCACTGTCTGTGGTCAGTTACAATTTGGGAGAGGTGCAGCGGAGTGTCTGCGGAGGGGGTGGGGATGGCTTTTTGTTCACTGTGACACCTACGCAGAGGACCTGGTTTCGAAGTATAAATCAGCCTTTAGTGTTTTTGATTTTCTGACCATTTCTGCCTCTCAATGACTGAGCCTGCCAGTTCCCCTCTGATTGCCTGACCTGTTTTTGGACTTCTGTTGGATTCTGCCTTTTAATGAACTTGGAACTGCTTCCTGACACCGACCTGGATTTCCCTCTAGAATCTATTCAGACTTCTGATCTCCTGATTCTGTATCCTGAGCAGGTCTCCATCCCTGGCTTTGGCTTCGCCCTCTGGATTATGCTGCCCTCCTTTGTTTGCCCACATCTGGTCTCCTGCTTCTTTTATGGTATTCCAGTGTCTGGCCCGCATCTTGTTGGTGGCTCACAGGCTGGATCCTACCTTGGTCCCTGGTCTTGGGCTGAATTGTTAAACCAGGTTAGGGACTACAATCATAATCTTCCTCTGCCAGATTTATGTAGTCACTAACCTGTTTCCTCTCTGCAGAGGTTCCTGCAATAGATGCCCTAGCTGTTTTTACTGCAGATAAGTTTTTTTTTAATAAATGCCTTTTTTTAGAATGTCTGTCTGTCTGCCTGGAATACTGGGTCCCCTGTTCTGTGCCACAACAGCATTATGTGCTGTTAAGATTGTTTTTTATAATTTTATGATGAACAAAAAATAGGAAAGTGTTTCTTTTGCCTGAATTTATTTTTGTAATTATGCTATCTAACTGTATATTTATTTATTATTCATTAATACTTGAATTTGCACTTTGACTTTCTGTTTGATTATATCATTTTAAACAAAATGGACCAGCTCTTCAAATGTTTTGCAAATCTTAAATCACATAGTAACACGTTTGTACAAACAAAGCAGATCTTCAAAGAAGGAGGATTTGCAATGCAGCAGACAGCCTGTTCAAACCTTTTTCTTATGCATGTGCACAAACTTATGGGTGAAAGAATATGGAAATGTAAATATTTATCATGGTCAAAAGAATTCTGAAAATCAACTTGGGCCCCAATTTTTGGCTCATTTGTTTTGCACTTCAGATAGGTGTAAACTCAAGTTTCTGTGGTCATTGTGGCCTCAGAAGGGGGCATCAGTAAAATGCTAGATGGTGGAAAGAGATTCTGTCCAGATTCTTTCATTTAAACATGTTTGGATCATCAGAAAAGCAATAGTGGAACAACTTAAATGAAGTAAAAAATGTCTGCACTGTGCCATCTCTTACTCAAGCTAAGAGTTTTTTTCCCCCTTCTTAATGTTCTTTAATGGGCTCCACACAAATCACAGTTGATATGGGCTTGACTTGTTTTGTAACAGTATATTGGGTCAAATGCCTGTTAAAAGCAGGTGGTGGAGGTAAATCCAGCTGTTTAGAGCATAAAACGCTCCAATTAACAAAACAGTTGGGTAGAAAAGAATTTAGTCAGCCACCGATTGGGAAATGTTCTTAGTTAGAGAAGGGGGAGTCTTAAATCACAGGTACACTTCAACTACAAGAGACAAAGTGAGAAAAAATATGTATATTACATTTTATGATTCTTTTTTAAATAATCTATTTGTAAATTGTGGTGAAAAATAAGCATTTTAACTATATATATAACTTTGTGAACATTAAAACGGGTCCTGTTTCTCTTTCAGTCTTGTCACCACAATTGTAAAAACTACAGCTGGTATTTTGGTCCCTTCTTTCAAGCAGATCTGCTAGTTTTGGTGCTGTTGCTAAACATCACATACTTTGTACTCCCTCTAAAAATTTTCTATGGGTTTAACGTCTGTAGACTTGGTAGGTAGGCCACTCCAGGACTTCAAAATGCTTTTTGCTGACTCACCACTTCATTATGCGGGTGGTGTGGTTGGGATTATTGTCCTGATCGAAGACCCAGCAAAGTAACATCCATAAAGCTCTAATGGAAACAGATTTTAGCTCAAAATTCCATGGCCCTGTTCATTCTACCCTCAACATGAATCAGTTGTTCTTTCCCATTTGCAGAGAAACAGCCCCAATGCTTGAACCAGCCACCACTAAGCTGCACAGTACAGTAGGTATGGTGTTCTTAGGATCCACCTCACCATTCTTCTTCCTCCAAACACGGTCAGTTGAGTTTGTGTCAAATAGTTCTATTTTGGTTTCCAATGACCACATGATATTCCCCCAGTCCTCATCTGGATCATCAATATATTCTCTGGTCAACTTCAGACGGGCCTGGAAATGTTCTGACTTAAGCAGGGGGACATTTCTGGCACTGCAGGATTTGGTCATTCATCAGGTCCCTTTGTGCAGTTCTGGGTTTTTGTTTTGTTTTTTGAAAGCCATCTCAGATTTAGTGTTAGTCTTAGTCTTCAGGATGAAAACTGTTATCAGTCTTTTACGTCATTATGATATGTATGCCAGTCTTCAAATCAGGAGATTCAAATGAGGTGGCAAACTACAGGCCAATCAGCATCCTCCCTGTAGTGTCAAAGATTGCGGAGAGGTGTGTAGCAGATCAACTAATGTCACACCTGAACAGTTCTTCATTTAAGCTACATCCTATGCAGTTTGGCTTTCGTGCCAATCATTCCACGGAAACTGCTACCTGTTACTTTATTGAAACTGTAAAAACTAAAATGGACAAGGGGGGAGTAGTTGGAGCTGTATTCCTGGACTTGAAAAAGGCGTTTGACACCATCAGCCACGATGTTCTCCTCACAAAATTAACACTCTTTAATTTCTCTCCTGATGCTATAAATTGGATCAAATCATATTTACAAAACAGATCACAAGCTGTTAGAGTCAATAATGAACAGTCATCTTACATGAGAAATAATGTGGGCCTGCCGCAAGGATCAATACTGGCCCCTCTTCTGTTCAGTTTGTATATAAATGACATACCCTCTGTGTGCAAAGGATGTGAGATACAAATGTATGCAGACGATACTGTAATTTATGTACATGGTAAGACCAAGGAAGAAGTAGCCAAAAAACTCTCTGAAACCATGCTACATGTATCAAAATGGCTCCACAATTCATGCTTACATTTAAATGTTAAAAAAACTGTATCTATGTTCTTTACAAAAAGAGTATCAAACTGCTCAGACCCAGATGTGTTTGTTGCAGGCCAGTCCATCACAGTAGTGTCAGAGTATAAATATCTTGGACTCATTCTGGATTCAAGTTTCACATTTAAAAAACATGTAAAGAAAGTCACTCAAACAGTCAAACTCAACCTTGTAAACTTCAGATACATAAGAAATAATCTGAACACAGATGCAGCAAAATTGTTTTTTAACGCAATGATTATGCCTCATTTAACATACTGTCTTAGCAGCTGGTCACAGGGCTGTAAAACAACATTAAAACCAATCCAGTCTGTCTACAAGCAGGCTCTAAAGGTTTTGGACAGGAAACCCTTTCGTTTTCATCATTGTAGTATACTGGACAAACATGTCCTGTTAAACTGGGAAAATTTAGTTACATTTCATGATGCAAATCTGGTCTTTAAAATTTTACATGGCTTTGCTCCACCACCACTTACCGCTTTTTTCACACAAGGTAGCAGACTCACCAGATCTGTCTCTTCTAATAACCTTACAGTCCCACTGAGAAAAAGCTCATTTGGTCAGTCAGCCTTCTCAGTGCGAGCAGCTCAGTCCTGGAACACCATTCCAACTCATATACACAATGCAGACACATACAGAACTTTCAAAACATGTTAAAAGCATGGTTACAGGAGAATCAAACCTGTAATCATAATCAATAACTTCTGACAGCCTGTCTGATGCACTTTTATCAATGCTTTTTAAATCTTATATTTATAATAACGTCTTTGTTTTTTACAGATCAATGTCCAACTTTTATGTAGATTACTACCTATGTATTTTATTGTTTGCACTAATTTTTAATGTTGTTTTTTATTATGTTGGCATTTTAAACCTTGCCCAGGGACTACAGTTGAAAATTAGCTACTTAGCTAACACTGGCTCATTTACAGAAATGTTTATTAATGTGCACTGTCCCTGTTCAAATAAACACATAAATAATAATAAAAAAAAATAATTAGTTTTAGTAGGTTTTAGTCGACTAAAGCTTAAAAAGGTTTTAGTCTAGTTTTAGTCAGTTTCATGTTGCAAGAAAAAAGTTAACCTTTACAATTTCGAATAACAACCAGTCTTTGATCAAAACTGACAGCTCTTGCCTAGGTACTACAATTACTGGGAAGTAGAATAGAATGCTGCCGTGCAGTTCATCATTGCTGTCGGGCAGAAAACTTTGATCAAATAAATTTTTTATGAATTAATGCCCTACTTTATAAAGTAATGTCTCACAAAAGCTGTGAAAATAGCAGATCTAGTTCAACACATTATATCGGTTAATATACCGGTAGCAGACAGACAAGCTAACAAAATGTACAATAAAGGGATGGTTTTAGACATACAAGGTTTCCATTCAAAAGCAAACACTTCATGATCTACTAGGAATTATGAATTACACATAGATCAATTGAATCTTCTTTGTTCTTTGCTCCGAAAAAGCAAAGAACAAAAAGGTTATTTTTTCTACTTTGGCATTTTTTGCTTTATTTCTGAGACTTTCCCCCTTGGTTATTGCTGCTCAGGGGTCAAAGTAGATTTAATTCACAGGGTTTGATATAAAAAACACAGAGAGAACCTATATTACCTTGCCTTGTAATGCCATGGCAGTCCAGACCTAAATTAAATGAATATGCTAACTAAAATGTTGAAATATTTAAAGGAAACAAATGCATTTTTTTTAATGATAATACAAGGAAACATTTACATCATATTTGAATAGATAGTAACAAGGACAATTTGAGAGAAATATTCAAAGATCTATGTACCTTTTTACCTGGCTCTTCATCCAAAAATAAACAATATGCATAGAAATATTTGGTTAGGATATAATTTAGGGATTTCTTTTGGTAGAATTAAGGAAGGTTTAGTAATACCTCTAGTGAGGTGGAAGAAATAAAATCTTGACAGTTAGACAAAGGAATTTTTTACGCTCGGCAGAGGATGATCAGTGACATAGTTTATTAAGTAGGGAGAGCATAAAGCTCAGACTTTCTGCACAAGGACAGATTGAAGATCCGAGCAGTTTGTCAGAGTTCAGCTCGCAGTACCGCACGATTCCGGCTTATTTTCTCCTCTGCCGCCATGATCCATCTGTGGTCATGCAGAATCTGTACCGCTGCAGGTGGAGGGTGTGACCAAACAAGACCCATATGCACGGCCGATACTGTTTAACTTGACTAAAAGATAATAGCACAATGAAGTGTTTTAAACATCTGACCGACCACCCGCTAATTTTTTATATTTATTCTTGTCTCCTCTTGTTGACGGAAACTCAAACCTATGACTAGTCATGATTTAGTCATCAAAGCTTGCTAGTTTTCATTATTGTCATGAAATAGAGGAGCGTCAAGAAAAAATTTCGTCATCTCTGACGAAAACAACACTGCACAGTTCTCATTATCATTTTGACCCAATGGGATGAGATCTTGCATGTGTGGTAAGCTGCTCTGCATCTGCTGGTATGATGATTGGCAGCTTATAAAATTATCTACGTCCTGCACATGCATATACATTTTGCTTGAAAGAGGTGGATGCTGTGTTTTGCAATCATTCTTTAGAATATGCTATCTTGTCTGGCCGGTCAGTTTGGCTTGTGTGGTTTGGGCTCTCCTCAGAAAATATGTATTTTTTTCTCTCTAGATTGTTTAATTGCTCTATATACAGCCCGAGGTCAACAACCCCCCTGGCTCAGCTGTGATTCACAGATTACAGTATTGCGGCCTGTTTGCTGGGGGGTGAGTTCAGTTACTTGGGACTTAATTTCCATCTGCTCAGCTAAATAGCAGGGACTGGTAATGATATTTTTGTTTTTTTATTTTATTTAGCCCTATTTAACTCTTCCTTTTTTTCCTCCCTTCCCTTTAAATTGTTGATCAAAGCTATTTTTCTAAATGTTATCATCCCTACAGTCCTGCAGTGTTTCCTTCACATTGTGTTATCAAAATAAAGATTTTTTTTTTTGCCTCGAGCCTGGCTTTATGTCCGCAGTCATTGTGCCTTGTCTGATCTTTCTGGCCATCTCTCCAGTGGGCGTTTTTAAATCTTAATTGACCAAATTTCAAGCCTTGTGCTTCCAGTTCTGCCTTCAGGTCACACAAACCCCAGATTAAGAAAAGTCGATGGTCTAGTACAGGGGTAACCAATTAAAAATCAGCGGGGTCCGAATAGAGAAAATCATCAACCAGAAATGGCTCAGAGATATTTTTAATCAACATCTGTTACTTTAAACAGAATTCAACACTGAAATAAAATGATGTTTTAATGCATCCATGTTATACATTGAATTTTCAAATAAAAGAACATAAAAAAATAGAAAATTTTTTTCATTTTAAAATCTCTAGTTTTTTTTTTTTTTTAAGTAGAGAACAACTGCTCAGATTGTTATGTAGAAAATTTCCTGATTCACATATTTTTATAAAACACATGAATTGACAGGTTTTTTTCCTTTTTTATGGCTTAATGAAAGCAGTGTGCTTTAGACTGACCTGCAAGTCTTTAAACCTTGAATGGCGACAAAGTCATTCTCAAGCACATATGAAGGTGCTCATTCGTGGGCCTGGATCGATATTTATTTTTTATTATGTTCATGGTGGAGAATCCTGCTTCACAGCAGCAGGTTGAGCCAAACACAGTCAAAATGTGCAGGGTCATCTTTGAGCACGAGATTTCACTTCTTTTTCATCAGTTCACCGCAGTTCTTCCAGCCTTCCACACTTTCTTTTTCTCATCGTCTTCTCCTTCTTTCCCATCACCCGGCTTTCCAAAGGTTTGCCAGCTGTGTCTAAAAGTAGCTTGCCGCAGTGACACAGACTGACACATCTCATAGCCTGGTCCCAGCACGCCAGAAGTCTTTACCATATTAACAGCAGAAGCGGCACAAGTGAAATTAGACACTGCCTTCTGACAACATGCAGCAATTTATAAATGATTTATATCTGGGCCGCGGTCCGCTAATCCGTACCCTCTGGTCTAGTATGGTTTCCATTTTTTTCCAATTGTTTAATTAACACCAACCTGTTTGCCTATTGTAGATTCACTTTTCCTAGTCTGATGCAGGTGTATAATTATCTTAATGGTGTCCTTTAGCAGCTCGTTGGTCTATGGCCTATGTGAAGTGAACAAAAAATAATATTTAAAATTTTCACTTTTTAAAATTTTTTTTTTATAGTTATTATCATTTTACCCCCAACTTCAAGGCTTAAACCCGGGATGTCAAACTGAAGTCCTTGAGAGCTGGTGTCCTGCAACTTTCCTACCTGGTCCAACACACCTGAATCAAATGGCTTAATTAGCTCCTCAGTTAAAGTCAAATTCCCCAGAGTCCTGCAAAAGACCTACACATTTGATTCAGGTGTGTAACTTAACAAAAAGGTTTAGGATACCTGTCTGCTCATTTGGAATCTTTGAAGACCCTAAATCTGATGTCATGAGCCTATGATTTTAAAATACTTTCTCATTCTTTTGTGAGAAATTCTTTGTATGACTACTTTCTTCTGAGGAAAAAATATTAAAGTAGTGGTTCTCTTACTTGAGTAAAATGTTTGGGTACTCTACCCATCTCTGTTTCTGAGGGTGGAGTAAAGGAAACTTCTGAAACCGGCTGAACCACCTTAGCGGACTGCTCTCAGTGTGGATAAGCAATGGCTTTACTACAAGCTGAACTTAGACTTATACTTAGACAAAATTTATTGTCATTTTGTACACACAGTGTTTATGCAAAACAATTTTTGATAATGTTACGGGGTCTGGACACAGCGCTGGGATGAAATAGTGTTAGATCAGAGGTATTCTGTTTGACCCGGACTGATTGAGGTCTGTTGGTGAGGACGTCTAACAGCCAATTGTATTGAAGCCCAGCTGTTACAGGTTTTCTATCAGATGCTGTGGGATGATGGTGTTGAAAGCTGAACTGAAGTCCAGGAACAGCATCCACACGTGGGTGTTCTTCTCCTCTAGTCGTACTAGGCTCAGGTGAAGAGAGATGGTGTTCTCAGTGGAGCGGTTCCGTCGGGAGGCAAAGTGGAACGGGTCGAAGTTTTGTGGGGAAGACTAGATACGATGTGTTCATTAACCAGCCCTTAACCTCGGTAGTCATTGAGTGAGGTGACCTGAGGTTTCTTTGGGACCAGAATGATGGTGGCAGACTTGAAGCATGCTGACACTATACATTGGTCCTGCAAGGTGTTACAAATGTCTGTGATGACACCAGCCAGCTGATCTGCACACTCCTTGTACACCTGCCCAGGTATGTTATCGGGGCCTGAGGCCTTTCTTGGGTTGACTCTCCTAGGAGTTTTCCTCACTTCAGCTATGTCAAAGTTAAGTGCCTCTTCCCCCTGGTGTGGAACAGCTTTCACTGCTGGAGTGCTGTTTAGTGCCTCAAACCTTCCAATGAAGTTGTATAGCCCATTCAGGAAGTCAGCATCAGCTGCACCCACCGAGGGGGGAGGGTGTGTTGTAGTCTGTGATCACCCACATGCCTTGCCACATCCTCCTGGTGTTGCTGGCTTTGCGGAAAAGATCCTGGACTTTCTGGCTGTGGTTCTGCTTCGCTGATCTGATGGCAAATAAATAAGTACATAAAATAATACACTTCTCTTACCACAGAGTACAAAATAATTAGTTTAATTTCTCTGTTATTTTAGCTTTTTCTTCTTCTCATCACCCATTTCCTCTGCTATCTGTGTAATGCATATTTATTAAATAACTTTACAAATAAGAAATTGCAGTATGACTCTTGGCATGAACTCTAGCTTTTGAGCTTTCAGTACTGGCAATGTTCCTCTACCCCTGAGGGCACTCTTTAGCTGTGGAACAGCAAAAATGCTAAAAATATATATTTTTTGGATCCAACCTTAATAAGATAAATACTTGAACATTAGCCACAGTACATTTTACAGATTAAACATTCATAACGCTAAGTTTGAGAGATATTTCTCAATATTTTGTAAATTTAAAAGAAACACAAACCTTTTTTAGATGTCCTGCTAGCAATAAAAGATTTTGAAAAGTATGTTACTCTTCATAGAAGTCTGTCAATCTGGGACTGTTGTAATTCACTATTATTACAGACTATTTCATAATCAGCTGTGATTTGTAAAACATTTACTCTATTTTTATCTTGGAAATATAAAAAAATAAATGAGAACCATCGTAGCAGTCACAGTACATTGTAAAAACAATAGTGCTGTCAGACTGAATATTTTTTTCTGCTCAGTATTTGTATATTAAACTAACTTAATGGATCATATCCATGTCACCATTTAGATAGTTAAATATTAGTTATAAAGAGTTTATACATATGAAAAAATTACAAATTTTACTTAGAAATTCATATATGCAAATCCAAGTAATTGTTATTTTGTGTCCATTAAGTAACATTGTTTTCTCAAATAGTGTCTGAAAAAGATATATTTCAAAAAAATGTTTGTAATAATTTTTTTAGATCAGCTGGAAATGCGGAGACAATAAAGAGACCAGTCAGCTCCTTGCACTGTGGACTTTTTGACATAAAGGACAATGGTTGGTCTGCAGCAGTGGGGTCGGGGGGGCTTTTTAACGCTTCAGATTGAAGCTCTCCCATCCAACCGTGCAGAAATGCTGGACTGAACTGAGATTAGTATGCCCTCGGTGTGACTTGGTGACAGAAGTTGAAGCTCAGCCTTCTTTCCTCTCTCACCGTCTGTACACCTAGTGTCAGATGGACAATTTTACGTTCCAGAGGGTAAAATGAAAGTTCAAAAGCAAAAGTGTACTGGCTCTTCAGCTTTTACACCTCTGAGATGAGAAACAGTCAAAGACCACGGGATTTTCTTTGAAGATGCAAACGCTTATTTATTTTCCTCAAGGCAGTCATATAGCTGATTTAAAAAAAAAATTATAATACAACTTTAAGTTCCTAAATTATACATTTAAAAATAACTTCTTTTTGACTGGTGCTTTGCTGACATATTTCAATAAGGTTCACAGAGGTGTATATATAAATATTTGACCATTTTCCCAAAACCATATTTATGAGGTAAGACCATGATGCTGTATGAGAAGTTCTGGTTTTCAGTCTCTGCTTTATTTCTTTAGGTTGGTCTAATGTCAGGGTGCTGTGCAGCCCAGTCAAAATCTTCCTTACAAAAAGTTGACATCCATGTCTTAATTGACCTTGACCTTGTGCACTGGTGGGCAATCATCTCGTAACAGTATAGGCAGGAAAAGGCAAAGGCAAATTTATTTGTATAGCACAATTCAGTACAAAGACAATGCAAAGTGCTTTACATGATTAAAATATAGGAAAATAAAACAGAATCAAAGCAAGTAGGAAAATAAATAAATAAATAAAATAAGATAAAAAAATGCAGAAAGTGTAAGGACTTTAGAACTGGGGTGATGAGCTCTACTTTCTTAGTCTTAGTGAGGACACGGGCAGCAGCGTTCTGGATCAGCTGCAGCTGTCTGATCAGCTTTTTAGGCAGACCTTGTGAAAACACTGTTGCAGTAATCAATTCGACTAAAAATAAAGGCATGGATTAGTTTTTCCAGATCATGCAGAGACATTAGTCCTTTAATCCTGGAAATGTTCTTCAGGTGATAGAAAGCCAACCTTGTAATTGTCTTTAAATCCTCTGGGAGGTTCAAGCCTGAATCCAGCACTACACCTAGATTTCGGGCCTGATCAGTGGTTACTAGCTGAAGCGACTGAAGCTGTGTACTAACTTTAGATCTCTCCTCTATCGGTCCAAAGATTATCACTTACAGTTTTGTTTTTATTCAGTTGAAGAAAATTATGGCACATCCAGGCATTGATTTCTTCTAAGCATTTCCTCAGTGCTTGAATTGGT
>NW_015150739.1:206851-208021 GCF_000732505.1 Cyprinodon variegatus
GTGGATCCTCTGATGGTCTTGATGAGCTGCACCTGTGCAGGAGGCTCCCTCAGAGGATCCACGGCGGACTCTGCTGGAGAAAAATGGTATTTTCTCCAGCTCCCAACAAATGATAATACATATATAGAGGAAAGTCTCTTTCTCCTGCCGACTGCCCAACCCAGACTTGATTAATGGATTGCAAGACAGAGAGGAATGATTTGTAACTTCAGAGAGCATGCTTCCATTGCTCTAGATTTCATGTTTTGCACAATTGTCTCAGTTTTGCATTAGTTCTGGGTATAAATAGTTTGATAAAGCTGCTAATGCCAAGAAGCTTTCTACACAGCTTTCTTAAGATAATCAGAATGTTAAATAAAGCTTGGAGCTCTGTTGATAGTTGTCGTTCCCCTCCCTTTTTTAGATGGTTGATGATTTGGGGCTGCTCTGGGGCAGTGGGTAGAACTGCTGCCTTGCACCAAGAAAGTTCTGGGTTTGATTCCCAGCCCGTGGTCTTTCTGCATGGAGATTGTTTGTACTCCCTGTGCATGTGTGGGTTCTCTCTGGGTACTCCAGCTTCCTCCTGCAGCCATTTGATTGTCAAACAAGCTCTTGAGAGAGATCCATTCTTTCACATGTTTGCAGAAGTACTTAGGCCCAAATTTTATACATTTAGGACTGTGAAAAGGGTTGAGATAATTTAACTCAATGAATGGAAAGTATAAAAGAAAACTTTAGTAAATATTTCTGGGACAGCTGTTTCTCCTGTTCTCTATAAGGCTGTAATTGATAATAAAGATTACTGATAGATTTCTAAACATTTTTTTTAACTGTGCTTTTGTTGGTCTAATAATGTCTTTAATCTTACATGTTTATGGAAATGTACACAACGGAAGGCCCAGGCAGGATTTGATCCCACAGAGTCCCAGGTGAAGGTCAAGCATGCCGATCAGCAAGCCCCACACTGTCACATGTGCAATTGAAATGCTGCTATCCAGCCTTAATCTGACATTCTTACTAAACAAATAAACCAACTTAGCATCCATAAGCAAGGCTTAGTCTTTAGTGGCACATTATTAGAAAACATGTGAACCAGAATGTGAACTCAACAGTGATTCCAGGGAGGCTCTGGATAAAAACTGATCATATTACCGTATTTTCACGACCATAAGGCGCACCATACTAAAAGGC
>NW_015150739.1:209677-252894 GCF_000732505.1 Cyprinodon variegatus
CTCAATGAGGTGGTCTCAAAAGTCTGCAGTTACAACACACATATGGCGCACCGCACCAAAGGGCGCACCGCACATTTTGAGGGAAAAAAAAGACGTTTATGTGCGCCTTATAGTCGTGAAAATACGGTAGACATTTGCTAGTTAAATTCATTTTTAGGAATTCAGATCACAGTATAATAGGACTACAAGATGGAGAGTGGTTTAAAGTTCCCAGGTCACCAGTGGAATGCAGCAATTCAGCTGCAATTTCATGAGTCTGACAGGAAGAAAGATACAATTACAAAGTGAAACACATCCACTTTGGGGGAAAATACACAATGAAATCTGTTATTCGCAAGGGACAACAGTCAGATTTGGAGTAACACATCACGTAAGCGGGACAGACTCATGCAAAAAAAAAAAATAGAATGAATTATTAAAAAAAAGAATTATTTACCCATGATAGGAGTTCAGGAGGACAGAAAACGGATAAGTTAGTTATCCTTTTTGAGCTTCGCAAAAACAAAGAGGGACAGAAAGTGGAGTTTATCAATCTCCTCAGAAAAAAAAAAAAAAATACAGGAGGATTAAAAACACATAGTAAAATAGTGATCCTCTTTGAGCCTCACAAAAAAAAAATAACGAGACGCAGACAGAGCAGGTAAGCGCAGCTTATCTCTCTCACCTCTTTATGAAAAAAATAAAGAAAGACTCCGATAAAATTCCCAGATCTCTCTCTGAGAATCACTTCTCACTGTGTCAGTCAGCATATAAACCATTCCACGGCATTCATTGCAATGTTTTTATTTTCTTTAGATCTCATATTTTTAATATAGGCATATGAACATTCTCTATCTGATCCAATTTAAGATGCTGCACAGACTCGCTTTGCTTTATAGCTGTGCTGGTGTTTTAAAAAACTAACTTTTCTTAATCTGTCCTTGTCAAATGTGGGAAATTGTTTTAATTTTTTTATAGCTCAGAGACAAAAGTGAGACAAATCTGAGCAGATCTGCTCAAACTGCCTGGTCTGAGCCTCTCTATACGCAATCAGTCTGACATGGAAAAAAACGGATTGCCGATTAAAAAGATGTCTGCAATTTTGAGTTTAAACAAGGTCTGCACGGCAAAAAAACGTGCTTCTCAGCTGGATGTGTACTGTAGCCTATGTTTTCTGCTACTAAGCAGTTGGAGGCTTAAAAAGAGACATGGCATGGGCAATTTAGATGAGGTGAATCTTTCAGCAGGACTGGAATTCAAAATATAAAGCCAGAGCTACAAAACATAGAGTTAAGCATTTCATGGGTTAGAATAATTGAGATTGGACGGTTATATAAATGAGAATCTGTGGCATATTCGAACAGTGTATGTTCATAAACGCTTTTTGTTTGATCTGACTGAGCCAGATCTATTTTTCACACAAGAAAGGGTAAACAATTCAGTCCAAAGCTGTGAAAATCTAGGTGAAATAGTTCCCTATCAGCTGTGAGTGCAGTAAAACATTGTTTTACAAAGTGATTTTTTATTAGGGCAGAATGCATCATACAGGAAAGTAATCCTGTCTATCACTATCGTTCAATATGTTGCTACTTTGTGTTGGTCTATAAATCAAATTTTGACCATTATATAGCAAAACATTAAAAGTTTGTAGGGTTCATATCTGCCATAAGCATTCTATTTTGATTTAATTTAAAACAATGCTTCTAAGGATTTGGGTAAAGTGTACAATATCCTTTAAAAAAAACTTTTTTAATTGACATTACCCATTCGCTAACAAACTTGCACATTCGGTCACAAAACATAATTGTTAAGAGAATTAGGAACAGACTCTCTTTTGTGCCTCCAGTGCAGCTCACTTTCATGTTGTTACGCTAAATCAGAACACATTCCAAGTGTGCTGGGGATAACACCAAAGCCCCAAAGTGGTTCTCTGTCTGCCCTCCTCCAACGTTAACAAGTGAATTCATTGGTTGCCGGGGTTGATTCTAGACCTTTGATAGATAGGAGGTAATCTTATCCATCTTGACATTTTCCCAGTAAAAGCTGATCTCTTTTTGTTTTTTCTGGCTCTTTTTTGTACAGACTTTAGTAAATGACTGTTAAAGGTCAGGATAGGGACAAAGGGCTAGGCCTATATGTGAGAAAAACTATGCAAGACATGTTAGAAACAACATATAGAGCTGTGTTTAATGAGAATATTCAACTGTTTTCCTCCCTGTGATATCATCAATTTGGTTCTATTTGGTGGAGATGGATTGGCATAATTTAGCAGCTAGCTTCAAAGTCAGTGAGTTTGTTGTGGAAGCTGTATCTTTTTGCATTGATGTTTATCCCCCTTCTTTCTTTTTTTTTCTTCTAGAAATGCCATCAAGAATGGAAGAAATAGAAATGCTACAACCTTGTCAATATCCTTGGAGGGGAGAGAAAAAATAAATCCCTATATGCGTAGGCAGCATTAATCCAGAATCCTTTCCCCAGTGGACCAATTGAGTAGGGGGGTTGACACTAAAAGACCCCAACTTATTTGTCAGGACTTGAAAGATGGACAATGCAGCTACTGTGCACTGAGAGGAGGAGCCATGCTGAGACTGAATCTGTGAGACTGCCAGAGCTTGTCACAATTATGTCGTTCTTTTGTTGGGTTCTCTGGCTAAAAACGCAGCCTGCTTCCATTTTTTCAAGGTCTTACATACTACAAAGATGGTTCCACTCTACTCCTTTTCGGTAGGTAAATGCAGATTGCCAGAACCTAATATCCTAAAGAAGTTACTTATTAACTCAAAGTCTTAAATGGTTGCTTGACACTATTTTGCTGTATTAAAATGAAACACTTTAAACTTCATTGTTAAATTGTGTTTAGAATTTTATCTTAACTTCAAAACAAAAACAAAACAGTTTTGTTAAAGTAATTAAAAACCCCAAACCTTTGACATTTGAAGGTGAAGCATTGTTGTAGGAAACATGTTAACAGTATTTTTCTCTTTTTTTCCCCAAACAAACTCAAAAGAATATGCTATGGATATTATTTTTCCCCTTATATATTCCACTAAATAATCTATTGCAACCAGATAGCCTTGGAAGACACTAAAACGACAAGCTTTAAACATCTCATGGATCACTTTTCATTCTATCATGTAAAAATGAAAATAGCACAACTGCTAACCTTCCAAGATATGCACCTCAACCAAAGTTTTACTGCTGGACCCCATCAGTCTGATCTAAAATGGGCAAGAGGATTATCATTATATATGTTTACATGGATATAATTCAATTCAACACAATACAATTTATCTACAAAGTGCCAATTCACAAAACATGTCATCTCAAGGCACTTTACATTTCAACCGGATCATCAGTCAAGTTGATTCAGTTCTCTGTCTAAGGGAAACCAGTTGATTGCATCGACTCATTGACTTTAAGGCAATCCCTCACACTAAGCATGCTTGTAGAGACAGTGAAGAGGAAAACTCCCTTTTAACAGGAAGAAACCTCCAGCAGAACCAGGCTAAGTGTGAGCGGCCGTCTGCCGAGGCCAACTGGGGTTCAATGAGACAGAAGCAGAGATACAAAAGGCAAATGTCAACCAACTCCACAGGTGGCCCCACCCAGGAAACACACAGCCAGGCAGACAAGCTCTGAGCCAGCCCACACGTCAGAGGACGAAGTGAGCACATCCACCCAATCACAGTCAGAGAAACAGGACTACACTGAAAAACAGGCCGATCTAGAACATCTATATACAAAGGTGATATTTCTCTCCAGGATGGTGTCACAGCCAAACAGGAACAGAGATAGTATAGTGTTAAAGATTGAACTACCAAATCCTGCAGAGTGGGAGAATAAAGATAGAATGAAGCAGAATGATAAAAAAGGGGTCTCTATGTCCTCCAGCAGTATAAGCCTGTAGCAGCATAACTATAAAGGTGGCTCAGGATAACCTGAGCCACTCTAACTGTAAGCTTTATCAAAAAGGAAAGTTTTAAGCCTACCCTTAAAAGTAGAAAGGGTGTCTGCCTCACAGACTAAAACTGGTGGTTGGTTCCACAGGAGAGGAGCCTGATAACTAAAAGATCTGCCTCCCATTCTACTTCAGAAATTCTACACTAGTAAACTTGCAGATTGAGAGTGAAGTGCTCTGATAGGAACATAAGAAACAATCATATAAATTATGTAAGATGGAGCTTGGCCATTTAAGGCTTTACACCTGCTCGGATCAAAAGTGTGACATCTAAACATGTCATTGCCTTTTTTTTGGCCTTTACATGGTAGCTATGTAACTAAATAGTTTCCATAGCCTAGTCAAGAGATTTTAAATTAAATGTGTTTAACATGGAATTGTATTAACTATTATTATTTTTATTATTATTAACTTATTAATGAATTCTAATATTTTGAATGGACAGTTTTTTATGTGTTCAGAGCTAAATGCTTGACAATTATTTTAGCTTGAATCACCCTTTGATGTCCTAACACACAGCCAGTTCACAGAATATGACGGTCTGAAAGTTATTTAGTTAAATATTGACTTATAATGCATTTGTATGCATTTATGTTAATATGTGCATTTATTAACATAAATGCATACAAAATGCACAAGAGGATGCAAGTAAACACTTGACATGATCAAATTATTCTGAGTAAGGCAAGCTGACCCGAGGCACACATGTGCTCCACGTGTCAACATGACATATTTCTGCCTGGAGGAGCTAGTCTCTCTGGGTAGATGGTATCAGAATATCCCGAATGGTATGTTTACATTACAAATTTTCTTATGATTAACTATGTACATATAAGAGGTACAATTTGATCATTTTATGTTTTTTATCCAATCCAATACACTTTATTTGCATAGCATTTTTTGTAAACAGAAGTGTTTTCAAAGTTTTGCAAAGTAAAATATACATATTAGTGTTACAATAAAATAAATAGAAAAAGACTAATAAAAAAAAGTAGAAAAAAAATCAATGAAAGACACAGAGGACCATATAACTCACGTAATGCTGATGAAGATTCTCAGTCATCCAGGTCATAGTCATTGCGTAAAAGTTAAAAAAAAATCCATTGGACTTTGTTTCCAAGATTTGAAGATGTTTCGCCACCTCTCCAGGAAGCTTTCTCAATTCAAATGTCAGACATTTGAATTGAGAAAGCTTCCTGGAGAGGTGTAGTGGTACACTCAAGTGTAGTGGTTGTTAGAACATGGATTATTTCTATTTTGAATGCATTCCAATGCAATTGCATACAAACATTGCTGCAATTGAAATCAAAGCAAATCAATTAAAGTAGGTGCTCTGCTCAGACGGGACAGAAACTGAACCATTTGACCCAGAGGCTAAACATTATAAAGTTGAAAAATCAAACAGTTCAAAACTTGACCATACCACATTCTCTGTGAAAAATGGTGTGGACAGCAGGAAGAAGTTGATAAGACAATGGATGGAGCTTTATACAGGGAAAACCTTGAAGTAAATCGGTTAAAGGCTGTTAAAGACTTGAGTTTAGGATCTAAAACATACAGCCAGACCAACAGTTGGATGGTTTAGATCAGGGGGTTGTAAAAGTCTTTGCTTTTTAATACTGTGAAGCGTCAAAACACCAAAAAAAGGTGAAGGGATATGAGTACTTGTGGAAGACCCTAAATTCATAAACGTTGTGATCTGTTCAAGCTGGGTTTTTTCTGAGGTCCCTTTGCACACCTCAGAAAAAAGTAAATAATTGGGGCAGACAACCTTGATAGCAAATACTGTATTTACCCTCCTCAGTGGATTACATGCCTTATGTGACTAAATACCCCACATTATGAAAACCTTTTCAAAAGAAACAAGACTCTTTAGAAAACCTCTGTGCCATGGGGAATGAGAGTCTGATCACAGGAACGACCATTCAGCATGGATGTATTTGTTACATATAAAGGTGTTCTCTAAGGACATATTAGTAATAGAAGGGATGATTGTGCTGTGGGATGCACTTGAAGTGCTAATGAAAAAGAAAGTATGCATAAAAAGCAGCACATAAATGTAGAATCAGTCAGTCGTGGTATATGACAGCCTTTAAAGTGGAGAGGACATTTTTTATTAACAAAGCCAGAAGGACAGAAGAGGAATGAGGGACAGCAAGTACTGTTTTACTTCAGTGTAGCTTCAGAGTAGTTCTTCACTCCTATTTTCATCTGAACCAGTCTTAGCAAAATGGCACATTGAAAGCCATGGGGAGTTGAGGAAGGTTTATGCATGCATAATAGGACATTTGCACAATTTAATACAAATAGGGCCATAAGTGTAACTTAAAGTGCTTCAGAAGAATATGCTTACATTTATATTTTTTCAGCAATTTGCACTTCACAAACAAAACTAATGTTTGCATGTGATAAAAACACACAGCTGAATCATATGATCATTTACAAGATACAAAACGTAATAAGATGTTTTTTTTTTTTTTTTTGCATGCATTTATCTCTTGTAATCACCAAAATAAATTAACTAAATTAAGTTAGTTTAACAAATTCCCCTCAAAATGATTTCACACGGCTGTATAAATTAAAGTCATGTATCCATGTTTCATGCTAAAAAGAGTCTGAGCAAACAGCCTTTACAGAAAATGATGATTTAAACAGGAAGTGAAACTGCTGTCTGTGTGAATCTTCTTTATCGCTGCTGAAAACGGCATGAAAAGAGCTCAAACACCGAGAACTGTTTTTAGAAGATGGTCTAAAAAATGTAATTTGAAGGATAAATTCAAGATTTTTGAGTGAGCTACAGCTGATGTCTCATTAAGTGTTTAGGGAATATCTATCTATAATTACCTTTGACCTCAAGTGAGGAGTTTGTGAACATTTAACGAGCCTGGGGTCATGAATATTAAATTCAGTTTGACCCTGAACATTATTTATAAAAGCGATTATCATCAGAAGTGAAGGGAACACTGCCTTCATTCAGAAGCTACTCTGTTGTTAAACTAGATGACCTTTATGAAAAAAGAAAGTAGCGCAGTCAGCAAATGAGTATTTACATGCTGTTTTTTTTGTGTACATTAATCTAATCTTAATCAACTGTGGTTTTCTGCTAGAAAAAATGATTGTGATGTTATTTTGGCTTTTGTTTTCTTCTCTGGGAGGATGATATGAATCTGACATCTTCTTTGAACTCCAGCACATTTTTCTGTCTTTTATTGTGTGACCATCAAAAAGTAGGTTATAGTATAAGAATTCCAAAACATTTGGCTGTGTTTATTTTCTATTGCAGATGCCAGTAAAATGTGAGTAATTTAATTCTGAGTAATTTCTGTTTAAAAGTTTTATTAGAATTTTCAGGAAAAAAGCAAAGAATGCCAGCTGGGCTTTCATTCCCTTTTAAATTATTTGCACTCTCCTTAACTTGCCCTCAGAAAGTGTTTGTGTGGAAATAGAAAGAAATGAAAGTGCTTTGATCGTCCCATTGTTGATCTGATATCTGTATCTTAACCTATGCTGCCCTACAGGAACAATGGTGGCTCTTGCTTGAATAGCCTGTGATGCAAGGTAATCCTTCTGTCATGCACCAACCGATTACAATTCTGGAAATATCTATGGAATAAAATGCATAATTTAGTTCCAAACAAACTATGAAAGTAGTCTGTCTGCTCTCAACAGTTAGCAAGGGGTCGCATCACGTACAGGAAAACTATACAATTGTTATTTGATGACAAACAAAAAGATAAAGTAATGTTTTTATAGTGTTTGTCTTCCTCCTTCTTCTTCTTCCTTGGTTTATTTTCCATCCCACTGCATCAGAAGGTGATCCAGGACTGCATTAGAAAATACTTTGCCGATTCCAAAAGCTTTTAGTCCAATATTGTCCTGATTTAGCTTCATCAGTTTTCTGTCAGGTTGTGTGGAGGTTTGTGGAGGACCTAAATGCAGAGAAGGAACCTTAGGTGGTTATTTGCAGATTTAATGACCAAACGATGGCAATGGAAGCAAAAATAACAAAATACAGAAAATCAAAACCAGAAGACCTAGGGGAAAACACACACAAGGAGCAAGGAAAGGACGAGGAACTAGAGCTGAGAAACTGCACACGAGGAGTACATATGGGTGACTGAACAAAGACAGGACTAATGAGATGGTGTGAATGAGAGCATCTAGAATGGATGCTCTCCATTCTAGGGCAAAGAGACTTACACAAAGGAGCAACAGATGGTAAAAAAGAAATACATAACAACTCGATTCCAACCAGAAAACAACACAAAATGGAAATGAAACCAATGAAAACTCAAAAAGAAAACTTAAACCAAAATCATGACACTACCCCCCACTTAAGAGCGGATACCAGACACCCTAAAAAGTCCAAAACCAAAAATACAGTTTTCAAACTCAACTCTGATCGTACCCCTACTGGCTGAAAAAAAAAGTATCCTGGAAGAATGATGCAATCACCACCATGTTTCAGCAGAGATTAGGGATTGTGCCATGTTAGCTTTCTACATCATTATGAAGTCTTCTTGAAATGCTGTATACTAGAATTTAATTTACATAGATGCACAGGATAACTTTATTGATTGGACTAAAGGCAGTTGATTAACTTGGATTGTATGTTTTTCTTTAATCCATCCATCCATCCATCCATCCATGCATTCATCCATCCATCCATCCATCCATCCATCCATCCATCCGTCACAGTCTCGGTTCTGTTATTTTTTCTTTTGAGTATTCAGTTTTACTTTGCTCCATGTTTTCTAGTTTTATTATTTTGTTGTGTTTTCTGGTAAAATTTCCGTTTTCAGGTTTTTATTTGTTGCCCTCTGCTGCCCTCTTGTGTTCTCCTTTTTCCCTAGCTCCTTTCCTGTCTGCTCTGTTCACACCTGCTCCCATTCTGCTCATTAGTCCTCTCTTTGTTCAGTCTCCCATAAATACATTCCTTGTGCAGTTCCTCAGTGCTGGTTCCTCGTCAAACTTCGAACTAAACCGTCTTACAGTGTCTTTCCTCATCATGATTGTTTTCTCCTGATATTCCCATGGTTTCTGGTTTGTTTAACTTTTTCATGTTTGATATTTTGGATTTTTGGATTCCTGCCTCAGTCGTTTGTTTACCTCGCATTAAATCTACAAAAACTCACCTCTGTCTCCCTGCCTCTGCATTTGGGTCCTCAAACCTCAACCAAATCATTCATTCATTCATTCATTCATTCATTCATTCATTCATCCATCCATCCATCCATCCATCCATCCATCCAGTTCCACTTATTCCCTTAGGATCGCGGTGGGGTGAGTCACCAGTCCATTGCGGACCACATGTATATCTATGTATTAAAAAACATTTTGTAATGCTCTATTACTCTCTAAGTGACTTAGTATTAAAGGAACATGTGGTTTTAAAGCTGAAGCCTTCTGTCTGAGACAAAAAAAGATTTACATCATCTCAAGAAAACTGAAAAACCCTGTTATGTTCAATGAAGGTGAACACAATGGTTATCCGAAACCTCTAATAGTAATATCTACATTTAAAGCACATGAAGAAGAATAATTATATGGGAGTTTTTTTTCGGGGGAAACCTACTTACATTTAAACATAAATGGGAAAAAGATCATTTTAGACCGTACTAAACAACACCTAATACTATATATGTTCAATGTGAATGAGCAACAAAGGGCAACTGTTATGTCTTGCAAACTGAGACTAGAAGAAAACGCAAGGTAAAACTTAGCCATACAAAAACACATATTTTTAAAACACGGGATGTTCTTCGAACCACAGAAATGTGTATAGTCTGTTTTCATTTTACAATTCACACCAAAACATCCCAGTCAGAACAAATTAAAATCTTCAACTTTGTTGTGTTTAGTTTGTTTGATTCAGATTGCTCATTTTCCGGCCCCAGCATGGTGTTTGTTGATGATAGGTTTAACCATAGGCATCAAAACAACCTTTGTTTGTGCACACGGAATATGGAACAGACCAAATCCTGAGAAGGTCACACAACCAAAACAAAGAGATGTTTATCCTTTACTGAAAAAACCTCCAAGAAGTTATATATGTTTATTGCACTAAGAAAAGATGCTTCCCTCAGTTTTTTTTTTAAATTCAAGATTAAATTGGGACAGTAAAAAGCTCAGTTAGACTTATTCTGCAGGATCCATTAACATTGTAGGGCTTCAGGTTCACCGGGCACTTTCTTTACGCACCTTAGTTTAATTGCTTAGTAACATAACAAGCACTTTAGCCAATCGCATTGCAGAGAATCAGTGATTTACGACAGCAATTCTTAATCCTAGTCCTCAGGGAGCACTGCTCTACATGTTTTAGATGTCTTTCTGTTATGCCACACCTGATTAAAATGATTACATGAACTCCTCAGCTGCTAGCAAGTTCTGAGGAGGCCTTTTAATTATTCATATAAGTCAAGAAAGAAGCAGAAAGGAATAACCTAAAACACACAGGGCAGTGGTCCCTGTGCACCTGGATGGAGATCCACTGCTTTATGGCATTTGATCATAAATAAAAGAGTTCCTTAAATTCACAGCAGAATGGGGAAGATGGATGATTTATGGTGAGCTGGAACATACAAAAAAGTGTGAGGTATGTACATTCAAGCAATACAGGTCTTAATGTTGCCTTACATTGGATGCACTGTAGCCTCAAAACCCAGCAGCCCCAAGCAACCCACCTTACTTGAAAAGACTCCATCTATGTGTTCCCTCTTTCCAGCATCCTTTAATTCTTAACTATTCAGATGAAAAAGCAAGCTGCGAAAGATCATGGTGAAATAGGCCTCAGGTTCAAATGGCAATTGGTAATTGTTCTACCAAAGCCAAAAACCAAACACCCAACGGATCTCTAGCACTGACCTTGCATGTGAAGAAGACCCTTGACATTTTGTTCCTTGCTTATCTTTACCCATGGTGAGGTCTCTATACCAGCTTGGTATCAGGTTGGATGATAACATAATCTACCCTCTGCAATGAATTTTGAACCTCCTACAGAAATTGGGAAGCGCTGCTTGTAATAGTATTCAACTGGGACTTCTGAAGGAAAAGCTGGAGCAGTCAGGAGCAGACCACCATCTACCCCAACAGATAATGTATTATCTCACTTGCCACACTATCCTCAGTATGCAAGGACATGGGGAGGAGTCTCTGCCAGAATAGTCTGCAGTATAGGTTAGCTATAAGCAACCTTTAAGGTTGCATAAGACCGAAGGACTCCTCACTGTTGGACAATGTCTCCGCACCCCATGCATTAAGATGCTTCTAAACTGAATAAAATAATACATTTCTTGCCCTGTGGAGAAATTCTAAAGAAAGAGGATAAAGGGAAACCCAGATTCTTCTTAATTCCTAAAACTTCAACAAGCATGTTGAAAAGAAAACAGGGTACGGTCTGAGCCTCATCAGCAACTTTAATGAACCTCTGACAAAATATTTTGGGTTGCTTTTTTATGTCTTACGCCAAATTCAGGCTGATTCAGGCTTAAAGCTGATTAAACAGGACAGGGTTGCATCATAGATTTGACCCGACACACTAGGTCAGGATTAAAACTCCAAAAATGGGTTACAATTGTTGCTATCTTACTCGGAAAGTGGAAAATAGCCATAGGAAAACAATAATTGATTAATAAACTAAAATCATCTGGTAAATAACTTTTTTATGGCTGAATTTAGCATTCAAGTGATCCTAATGTATAAATAACAAAAAAACAAAGAAGAACCATTAAAAAGTAAATATAGCTATTCGTGTTAGGCAATTAAAGAGCTGTACCTTCTGTAATAAATCGGTTGGTGAGTGAATATACTGTAGCAGCAGGTGAAAATTTCCCGATCAATAATGATGAATGAGATTTTAGAAAATGGGCAAATTTAAGGAATGAAATAAGCTTAAAGAAGGCCAAACAGCGATGGGTATGTGACTATGTTAGAGCATCAGAGCATCCAATTTGTAGCCTGTAGTAATTGAGTTATTTGCTTTATCTTCATGCTGGACATCGAAGAACACCTTTAGAGGTCCAGCACAATGCAAGCTTTCATTGATCAGGTACTGACAGATAGTACTGGGAGATGGATAAATTGTTATCCTTATTCTTAATGGATGAAAACCTAGAATTAGGGGTAAACAACTGATCCAGGAGATTTTTATTTTGTGTGGTTTCATTAAGCTTGCAGACTTCTTTCACTGTAAACAACCCACCTGGGTTGAGCTTCTTTCCTTAATGAGCAACTCCACCACACCTCGTACGGCCGTCCACGTTTGAAGGCAAAACACTGTGATGCATTTTTCTATTAAACTGAGAAACAACAGACAATTTGTAGAGGGGTGGGGGGAGCCGGAACACAATCAGGCTCAGCTAATACGGAGCATGAATAAAACATCAGCTGAAAGTTTCTGGCTGTGCTTCCCCCTGGACTTCAAAAAGATTCTTCCAGGCAGTAGGCGATAATGTAGTAGACTTTATGAACAGGCTCATTTTGTACTGCTATATACTGTCTCTCTGCAGTAGTTAGGCAGGAGCTTGGAGACTTGAGTCAGACTATGGAATAATGCCTCACTGTTATCATCTCAGCTTGTCTGGTGGACGCTTAGGCAAATAATATTTGAATAAATCAGCATTTTGAGAAAAATAGAGGTATATACAATCACAAATACCATTTGTTATAGAGTTATGAAAACTTATTTTTCCCCATACATAATTTTGCATAAAACCAAATAATTCTAAGATTTGACACGTAAACAACAAGAGAATCCCCTATATAAACTATTTTTTATAACTTGAATCACCAAAGTTAACGACAATTGAATGTGTGTTATGTTAATTCATTTTGATTTTATTACAAAACATATATTTAGTGAATCTTATCTGTATTTTTCTCCTAACCTATGTAGTTGATGGCTGCATCTGTGTTTAATGTTGCAATATCTTTTTATATATACACATATATATATATATATGGGTGATGAAGAGTCATATATATATATATATATATATATATATATATATATATAAAGACTCTTCCTCACCCATTGATGGCGAACAACCCCTTTTCATTATTCTACTTCATTCTATTTCTATCATCCCATTCTGTGGTATTTGTGAGTTCAATCCCTAACTATGTGCTCTGTCTGCTTTCCCCATCATTGCAGCTTCATCTAGTCTGTACCTGTTAGCTGTGACATCATCCTTGGGGGAAATATCATCTGGGCTCCCACCATCAACACTTTAGATTAAATGTGATAGTTTTGGGCCTGTTTTCAGTATTAGACATAGCCATGAGCTCAGGTTTTACTGTGACTAAATGTCGGTGCTCTCTTTCATCCCTTTGGCATTAAAACGTACTCAGAGCTCATCTGCTCAACTGTTTCTTACCCCAGACAGAGGCTCTTGTGGAGCTAGTTTATTATTACCTTCTGTGACATGGCAAGTGTTTATAGATTAGTGCTTTTCTGCCTCTATCTCCTTGAACCCCAGTCGGCCTCCACAGAATGCCGCTCACACTGAACCTGTTTCCGCTGGCTGTTACTCCCTACTAAAAGGGAGTTTTCCTCTCCATTATTGCTACATGTATGCTTGGTGTGAGGGGCTGCTGAAGAATCAACTACAAAATGCAAGCAAAGGTCATTGCCGCAAGCTCATCTAGGAGGAGTAAAGTTAAAGTCAATATCTGGATGCAATCAACTGGTTTTCCTAACCAATCTAAACGTGTTGTCTCTGTTAAGTGCCTTAAGATTACATGGTCTGTGAATTGGTGCTATATCAATAAACTGAATTGAATTGGATTAAAATACAGCCTGTAGTTTTTTTTTAGATTGTTAGATAGTTGCAAGTGATTGCAATATATTTTTGTACTCTACATTTAGCAATTCTACCTTATTTCTGCTTGTGCATTCATACCTTTAATCAGTCCTTCTTATTTATGAATAAATACATTAAAGAGATGCAGATTTTTAAAGATTTCTACATCCCCTATTACTGTAGAAAAATCTTTATGACCAGATATGTCAAGTCGAATGTTTTGTTCAAAAAAAGACCTAAAGTTTTCTCAGTATTAAAACAAAGTACAACATTTTTCTTTCCTTCTCTGTGTGTGCTAGTTTTTTCTTCTCTTTTCGCTGAATAGAGGATATCTACTGCAACTTGACCCAGAAACAGCAGCAAATTGCTTTGTTTTGCTAAGGTTTATGGGCAGGTTTCTGCCCATATTTAGTTGATATGTGCTTCATGAATCCGGTTCAGAAAACTAAGCAAATGGTGGTTGTAAAACATCTGCAGAAACTGGGGTAGGATGCTGCAATCAGCAAAAAAAAAAAAAAATTCTAACTGTGATCTTCATATCAATCTACCAAATATACGTGATAACAAAGAACTTTTTTCCATGACTCATCTAAAGACAAAAAAAAAAAAAAACCCTCCCTCCTGTAAGCTCTGTTCATATTAATCATTATATGAGAGACCAAGTATTTGCTTCTTTTGCAAAAATGATCTGTACAAACCATGTATTAAAACCTGTAACAATAACTACAAAAAAAATAAATGTATATATATATTTCTCAACTGTGATAACTGCTCCAAAATCAGAAGTAGAATTTTTCTACGTTTTAAGAATTTTATTATGCTACTGCAATAAAAACAATCTATTTTCAGGCTTTTCAAACATCTGCACCAGAGCTGCAGCTGTAGTGGTGTAACTGTAAATATATACTGAAACTGGAAGTATGATGTATAGTTAGTCTAAATGCAGTCTCTGGGAATCCCACGCTTCAATATTTTCCTCTATGATGGTTTTATGGTCCAATCTTTCCTGGGGCTTGCTCTGTTAAATCTCTGAGAGGTTTGCTGTTCCACTCAGCTCACCCTCACCTTGGTGACAGGCCAAACCAGAGTTTACATCTATGAGAGGCCCCCAGGTTTTCATATGACAGCATCAGACATTCCTGAGGTTTGTTGCACAGTGCTTTGACTGTTCAGAGCTCCTGCCAAGTCCATAGTAACAGACAAGCCTATATTTAGTTGCGTTTAGGGACTGGTGGAGAGTGCTTGAAATAATTTTTTTGGGGGGAGACACTTTTATAATTCTGCTCCTTAGGGGTTCATCAGAATCTTGGATATTGAAACTGCACACACTAAAACACAGCCCATGTTGTCCTGAAAATGTTGACTCTTCATTATTCATCAGAATGTTTCTCCGAGACAGAATCTAACATCTTAACATAAAATTCTCATCATTTAATCCCTAATCTGAATTTCTTATAAATCCTTACATTTTTAGAATAGTTAAATCAAATATTTCTTATTTCACTCTTTGGGAGGCTTCCAAAGCCTTTTTAGCCTTTGGCTGTTGGCACAACACTAGCCAAAACTGTGCAGCTTTTTCCCCACAATCCTCTTATCTAACAAGTTCAGCACTCTAATCTTGTCTGAAGGGAAGCCTGAATCTTTAAAGAAAAACTTTGATAGAAGAGATACAGGAAACAATGACTGACAGTTTCCCCCATCAAAGGTTAACTCTCCTGACGGTTGCAAGAGTTTCAGAGGATGAGTTGAATCCATAGAGTCTCTGGCCTGAATAGCACATCAAACAGAGACTGTTATGACTGACAGCTTCGGTAGATGTCAGAGATCTCTGAATGCTCACATCAAATTCTCAAACAGAATTAAAATAACATGAAAGAGACTTTGGATACACCTTTAACTAAACAAATCAGATCCATTTTTGTCTATATCTCACAGTGCGCTTGACAGGTTCTTCTGCAGAACTTCCAAACTCTGAGTGAAAAAGCTTTTATCAAAGCTTTAGCTGCCGTTCAGGTTCTTCAGTATTGCCATGCTGCCCTGTTCTTCTTTAGGAATGGCAGAGTCATACTAAATGAGGGCACCAGTTTTCCAAATTCTGCTAAATTGTTTTATGTCCTAAACCTGTTTTAAATGTTAACATGAAATACAAGGACATTGATAAGTATTTTTTTTCCACTAATGCTCCCTTACAATCTCCTGAAACTTGTATAGAACAGCTGTATTACTTCTGAAAATTAATAGACTCCATTACGGTCTACATTGTTTTATCATAAAAATTGAATTAAAATAAATACAATTGTGACAAAATGAGAAAAGGGTTTATAAATGTTGGTATTAAAGTGCTCCAACCTTTTCGTCACCTGACCACCCTGTTGGGGAACGTTCTCGAGGTGACCCTGTATTGATCAATAGGATTCGGTGTCATGATGCTTCAGTCTTTTTGATACAGGAGAACTCACATTGTTGTGTACACAAACCCCCAAAAGGATTTGGAACTTGCAAGCGTGTGATTGTTAAAACCCAGGATCAGCCTGGAATTGCTGTTTAAACACAGAAGGAAACAGAGGATTTCTGTAAGCCGGCATAATTATGTGGCATCAGCAGATAAACTTCCACTGTGAGCCAGTAACCATCGTTGCCCCCACTGTAAACACAAAAGCGTATCGCTTTGTTTAGACTGACCTACAAAGGACCCTGTTTGGATTATGAAATTTCTTTGTTTATTTGGGGTATACATTTTACAGCTGGAGTTTGCCTACTGATGAATAGAAACATGCAATTCATTATCCATTTTACTAACTTAATTTAACCACTCAGGTTCATTGATATATTTCTATTGGAGTCTAAGATTTGCATCTAAAAAATACTTGCTTTAGATGCTCAATGATATTCATACCGCCTCTGTAAAGATGCAAATTAAAAATTAGAATTAAACTTAAAAAGGACTTTCTGCACAAATGAGATGAATGTCCTTGTACCAAGGTGAACTTTCTAGGAATAAGTTTTGAGTTTTTTGTTGAGAAGCACTGAAGGCTCAAGGTGGTAAAGTGGTCCCAGCTTGTGACCCCTTTGTGTGATGGTGCTAAGAGATGTCTCAGACAGAAAACTGATATTCAGTGAGCTGGAACAAGTTCCCAGGGAGTCCTGGACTTGTTTAATCTGCTGTTGACAAGGAAAGCTATTGCCCTGATTGCCCTCTCAGTTCCTCCTGCTGAATGGCTCCGTCAGTTTGGAAAATCCCAAACAGTGTAAGCAAAGCTGTGGGTGTGTTAAGTTTAGAAAAATAAAATTGAAATTGAACTTCGGTCATCACATTTTTTGCATCTCAATAGCTTTTCTGAAGAAACCATGCCAGGAGAACCGACAGGAAGTGTACTGAAAATATGCTGAAAAAAATTTAATTTAAAACATCATTAGCATAGTGTATATGAAAACTTATGAGGCAAACATTTTGTCCTGCCAATTCAATTTGTGTCACTTTTTGAAATCTGAGATGTGTTGAAAAGGAGGACTCCTTTAACTAGGGACTGAAAACATTACACAGAACAGCTTCATGCTGACTATACTGTACGTTCAGGGAACACTCTGTGAAAGCTAAGGTGTGCTGTAAATGATATAGAGGCACAAAGCCTTCAGCGATATATGCAAGAATGTGCACTTTGAGCTATGTTGAATGCTCTAAAGGAGTGAATAGGCTTGAATAGTGGCAGAAAACAAAAGTTTGAAAGTCCAAACCCAAAGATGGGAAAAAGATGAGGAAAAGTTCCACACAGAAAAGAAAGATCCAAACAGACATAAGAGACAGACTAGAGTTGTAAGTTTCTTGAACAACCTTAAAATTTTATTTTAAATATTCAATATTGTGAAACAATATCCTGAATTACAATGTGGTTGATTTCCTGGATATATCTCTCCAATAGTATGCCTGTCAAAGCTCAATGAAAAACAAGCATGAGATCAGATCTGGGTAGATGAAGGAAGGCAGGATAATCCAGAGGGCCAACCCAAAGCTGGTGTCGAGGACGTGCTCAGCAGTCAGAGCCATGAGAACAGAAGTCCGAATAGGTTCTAAAGGGAAATTCAGAACAGTGTCAGGAATCAGTTCCAAGTTTGGTTAACAGATTGAATCCAGCAGAAGTCTGAAGACAGGTCGGGCAAACAGATCGGATGGGAACAGGCAGGCTCAGAGGTTGAGAGTAAGAACAGGTCAGGATCAGGTAATAAGTAACAATAGGATTCTCTATGGCTCGAGAATAATCTGGCACTGATGACGGGTTAGAGGGCTAGTTAAACAGAAGCTGGAGCAGGTGGATCAGATGAACAGCAATGAGAAACCGGTCAGAGTTAGACAGGTGAATTAAATGAGTAACTAAGCCAGTCATCAGTGATCATGGCAGTCAGGGAGGATTTACCTCGTTGAATGTTTGAATTTACAACAGAATGGAGGATGCATGGATGATTGAATCTGTGTGAATAAGGGGGTCAGTTATTGCCACAGCTCCTGCTCCACCACAAGCTGTCCCTAACATTAACCCTAATGCATTACCTATCTTTCTCCTATGCTGCTGCTGTTGTCAAAGAAGCTACAACTAAGTCTACAAATGCTGTTCTTTACGTTAACATTCTTTTAGAAGTGATATGTTTCTGCATTTCAGAAACCAAATCGTAAATCTTCTTATGTAATACTGCAACTTTTCTGAAGAACCTGCATTTAGGGCACTATTAGTTGTAACACAAACATCAAGATGAACAAAAATGCAAACTTAATTACCTAACAGAAAGGACATACAAGCTTCAGTTAAGAATGATAGAAATGAAATTACTTCTTATAGACATCCTTAATCATATGCACCTGCATTTCACAGTAAATAAAGAAGTTTTAATGTGTGTAAAAGGTTGATACTCTGGGATGTGTACAAAATGTTAATGTTAAGCCCTTTTTTATACCAGCACTGAAATAAAGCTTTTTTGATATTCTTGCTATTCATGCAGCATGTCAAAGAGAGACTGCCTATTGTATCCTTCGATCACCATTTTAGTCAGTCAAGGTTTTTATTGGTTAAAGCTGGGCCAGTTGAAGATTGAGTTTAAAAGCCTCTGATTGCCACTGGGGCTGCTTGAAAAACATGAATTTGTTTTCAAGGTTGATGGTGAAGGCAGCCGTCGCAAATCTTTGTGATGCTTTCTAAAGCATTGAAGTCTGTAATGCCTCTATCTGACCTCACTGGCAAGATATAAAATAGAAAAAACAAAGAATAGCTGTGCTGCCTCCCCCCAACCCCCCCGAGCATTTGCCTCTAGCATTAATAGGTATCTGCCTTTGTGCCCTGCAGAAATGTGCAGAGTGCAACCATAATGGGGGCTTTGCAACAAATTGTTTTGCGTCTAACAGCCCAGCTCAAACCTAGGGATGAAAAAAAACTATTTTACCCCAAATGCCTGAAAAACTAAAGAAATACAAAAGGAACGAAGAGTCAAACCTATTTTTCCTTTATAATAGCTTCTTTTAAGGCAACAATCTTTATGATTTTCTTGAAGGTGATGGTAGAATATCTCGGTTGATAGTTCATAGTTTACAAAGTGGATTTTTTTTGAAAACAGGTTAATAAGGGAAGTAAAAAGTGTAGGTGGAAAAAATAAAAAATGATAAAAACAGTAAGAGCAAAAAAGATGGGTCAAAGAAATTGAGATTTGAAGGCTAAATATGGAAAATATGTAATAAAGAAAGGTTCATGTGACAATATCTAATTCTAAGAAAGAGTAAGGAGACCGATGGCAGTAGAGATAGATACCACAAAGGTAGGTTGTTAGAATGACACCATAAGTGGGATGAAACAGCCGTAAAGAGAAGTGATGCAGAGACGTCCAAGAATAAATGGGGGGAATGAGTGGGATAAAATGTGGTTGTGAATACAGTTGAGGATGAAAACTTTGTAAAGACAAATGAGTTGGAAGAGTGTGTAGAGTAAAAAAAGGTGGCTAAAAAGAACAAGGAAGATCAAAGATTATTATAAATAAGGATTCAAGAATGATGTGGAGGAAAGTAGAGAATAAGAAGTGTGATGCATGGGTGAGAAAGCAGGCTAAACAATCAGCAATGCAGTTTAGGAGTATCTGTCTTTCCAAGTTAACCAAGTTAGCACATAATTTTATTTTAATCTATTTCTGATTAAACACTGGCATAAAAAGGCCTGAGATTTTCAGTCCTAAGTGTGATATTTAGTCATGAATTATCCACAATTAGAGATTTGCCATAAACTGTGAATATGCATGAGCAGAAGGTTGTTGCTATTACTGTTTGGTGCTATTCATAGATTAAAAATATTTTTGTTTCAAAAGAGTTCAATGTTAGATGTTTGTCGATGTATTTTTCATTCAAAATTGGATGTGTTTCTTTTCTATCAAAGACGAGGCTCTTTGTGTTAGATTAGTGATTCTTAACTAGAGGAACATTTTAATGACATATAAAGAGGAACATATCCATGACTCACACAAGAGAAGCAGCATGTTCTGCTACAGAGAGATCAATATCTGCATCCATGTAATTTTTCTCCCACATCCTGCCCTGTATATCTAAATCTACTTCAACAATTTTCAAAGTTTAGCTTTAGGAATCAAAATACATCTTAGTAGGCTTGAACTAGAAGACCTGAGTGGTCTGAGAGGTTGATACACTCAAAATACACTGAAAATCAGTAATGTATTTAGGTGCTGATCCATTCAATGACAAAAGTGTTGGTTATTGATTCCCAAGATATTTTAACCAACATCAGATATTTTCCACTCTACTAAGGGTTTTTTCTTCCATTTTGATATCCTGACCATAAACATACCTAAATGATTATTTTATTATTCTTTAGAAAAGAATGGAACGGAAAATACTTTTACTGTCCCACAATGGGCAAATTATGTTACTGCAGCAAAGTGATGGGAATTATAAAAGGGTCACAGCGGTATAGACATCAAAGACTATATATATGCATAAGTAAAAGAGAAAAGAATAAAGTAAAACATGGTTAAAGATATAATTACAAATACTGTTCAATAAGAGCAAAAACATTTTTTCAGTATAAATAAAGTGTAGTCAGTAAAAGAAGAATAAATAATTCATAAACTAAGTGGGTAACTATAGAAATAGTAACAATACTAAAGATGAGCGAAATGACAGCAGCATGTTATTAAAGGTTACTAAGAATGGAAGTATGCAAAAATCATATTGAATGTAATTACTCATTAAGTCTGTGGGAGCAGTGACAGTTGTAAACTCTTACAGCTGCTGGGAGGACGGATCTGCCATGATGCTCCTTTGTGCATTTAGGGGGCAGCAGTCTGCCAGCTTTATGCATGGTGTCAGAGACATTATCTAGCAGGGATTTTATTTCAGTTAGATTTCAACTACACTAAGACCAGGGGGAATCCAAGTACAGAGCTGGCCTTCCTGATGAGCTTGCATAAAACGTTTCCTCTCAGCCACTGATAAGTCACTGCTCCAACTGACTATACCATAGAAGATGACTGAAGCCACAACAGAGTCAAAGGAAACCTTCAGGAATGCTCTGCACTCCAAGAGACCTCAGTCCCCTCAGCAGGAAATGCCTGCTCTGACTCTTCTAATAGAGAGCCTCAGTGTTTTGAGTTCAGTCCAGTTTATTGTTCAGGTGAATACCCAGGTACTTATAACTATCTCAATGTCTCATTCCTGGATCTTCACCAGTGTCGGTAGGGTGGATCTGTACTTGTGAAAGTCCCCCACCAGCGCTTTAGTTTTTCCTTCCTTAATCAGGAGGTAGTTCTGCGGGGGCAGTCCACAAAGTCCCAAGTCCACGGTCTGTACTCTGTGTCGACCCCTGCAGATGGGTGGGCAGTCAGTGAGGTTGTCCAATATCCACAGGGACAAGTGTTGAGCTACTACTAACAGCCCCAGCTTGTCCCTCAAAAGTCCTTGCTGGATGGTGTTAGAAGCACTGGGAAAATCCAAGAACAAGATCATTACCCTTACAGTGCATTTAGGTTTCTCCAAGTCAGTCAGAGCTTGGTCAGGAGGAAGATGATAGCATCATACATACCAATGCCAGGCCAGAAAGGAAACTGCAGTGGATCCAATGAAGTCCTCACTAAGAGGCATAGATGGTATAGGACCAACCGTTCAAGGGTCTTCATCAGCTGTGAAGTCAGCGCTACCGGGCGGTAGCTGCTTAGGACCTTTAGATGTTTTGTCTATGGCACCGGTACAACACAGAAGGTCTTCCACAGCTGTGGTTCTTTTTTCAGCTTCAGGCTTCAGTTCAACATGTAACACAGGACACCACAAAGTTAATCTGCACATCTCAAAAGCCTGGAGCTGATGCAATCTGGACCCGCAGCCTTTCGCACCTTGATCTTTCTCAGCTCAATCCTTACCAGTATTGTTAAAAAGGGACTAGATGGAGGTGGAGGAGAGAGTGAGTAGACATGTGATCCACAAGCGTGGTTAAATTATGGACATTACCTGGTTTAGCCTGGTAGCTGAGGATGATTTTGGTTTTGTCTTTTAAGGTCATGTATGTGATTGGTAATATAATAATAATATCTACCTGTTAAGGCTAATGTTTTCCCAAGCAGTTTATAGAATTAGGACAGTTTTAAAGTCCATAAAATGGTTTTAAATCTCTTCTGTGAGCTATGGGGAGCCAATGTAAGGACATCAGAATTGGGCTGATGTGCAAACTCCATGCAGAAATACCCCAGGCCGGGAATTTAACCCAGGTATTTCTTGCTGGTAGGCAACAGTGATACAGACTGTGCCGCTGTGCAGTCTTATTCAGATTACCATTTTTATAATGTTTAATTCCTCTAAGCAATAATAAGGAAGCTTATCAATGCTGATTATGATTTCCTTTTCATATCAGTTTGTCACAACCAGGGGCTTCCCTGTTTGTCTGAGTGGTTTAGGGTACGCCGCCACCCCCGCTGCTCTGGACAACACTGACCTTTTCCCAAATAAATGAGCAGGAAACTGCGCCTGGATGTTATGAGACACTTTGTACCAAATGCTGTACCAAATCTGCACTGACCAGAAAGTGGTTTCCAGTGCTGTTCATACTTTCCACTTCTAAGAGAGATGATCACAGAGAATATACAGGTCCATTTTTTCTCAAAGTTAAAAATGCAATGGCAGGCCAACAGAGCCCCTCACAGGGGTGTATGTGGGCTGATGTGGTCAAAACATATTTCCATTGACTTACCCTGACTTACCACGGCAGGAAAGTAATAAACTGCATGTCCATCCACACTCACATGTGTTGTATCAATAGAAGAAGGGCTACATGACTGTCATAATACCAGGATATACTGCAGTTCTTTCAAATATAGAATGATCAAAAGGAAAAAAGGTTTCTTTCGACAATATTGCTGAAAACTACAATTGTTAGATTAAACCAACATCAATTTGTTTCATAAATCAAAATTTCTCAACAATCCATTAAAATTTATGGTCTGAGCAATGGCCAGAATTTTCACGTGTCTTAAAACAGAAGCAAATGTGGTTGTGCCCACAGAGCCGATCTTAAAAGAAGGAGGAAAGGAATTTGCGTTTTGAATTAATCAGAAAGCGTGTGCAAACCTTTTTATTATGTGCTTGCCCTTTCAATATGCAGATCATATTCTAATGACCTAAATACACAAATTCAATAGGGGAGAATATGCAGATGTAAACATTTACCACATGCAAAGTTCTTTCCCAAAACTAATTTTCACACTCACTTTTGCATCTTATCTAACACTTCTGAAATTTTGGTACAAACTGACTTGCAAAAAGATTTGGACTGCCAAAAGCAACAATAGTATAATAATAATATTAATAAAGACAAAACTCAATTGAAAGTGCACTGATCTTATTTGATTCAAACATAATTTTATTTTCTCCCTTGATTTAATTTAACAAAGCATGGTTTTATTTTATTCATTTGCACGCAAATTTTGGGGGGCAATGAAGAGGAAAGACAACTTTCTCATGTTTAATAGTGTTTAAATTATTAATGCCTAACTGCAGTTATTTTATTTTTTACTTTTGTTTCTATCACTGAAAGATAAGCATCCCATATAAAGTGCTCTATAAATATCAATTAGTAATATAGTTATTTTCTAAATAGCTTATCATTTTTGCCTTCAAGTACATGGCTAAGAACCTTATCTTTCTTTTATAACAACTCTCAGACAGCCAGTAGAACACAAAATTTTCTCATTTTAATTTGGCAGAACCACAATGCTTTGCATGTCTTGACATTTGTACAGCAATCTTTGTAGATCACTGCAACATGCTTATTTATTGCACATGCTTAAAAACAATTGCACCTGTAATTTAGTCCCCGTTATTAAACTTTTTTGGAGACCAAGCCCATAGATCATAAATTACCAGAAAATATTGATACTATTTCACTTGATGATATTAGACCAACCAATGAAGTTAGGCCTATATACAATCCTACACAGACTAATGAAATACTAATAAAATTACCTATGTAGACTTGACTTACATTGGCCACGATGGACAACCATCTGGTTTTTATGAAGACGCTAAATCGTTGCGTTTTTTATTTATTTTGGTTATTTCAGAGCCGACTCACATCTTTCTCCTGCCCTCTGTTCTTTTTGTTTTTCTCAGAGTGCCAGACAGAAAAGAGAGGCATGGGCAGCGAGGAATTAGTGTCAGAACAATGACTGAGAGAGCCAGGAAGCCATGCCCCCTCTGGAGCTAAGGAACAACAGCGGTGAGGCGGCAGCCTGCTGCTGCTAGCTCAGGAAGAGAGCTGAGGAAAACAGTTGTAGCACAGAGGGGCCTGCCAGGAACCAGCTCTGATGGCCCCAAAGAGGCTACAGCTCTTACAGGCTACCTAGAGTCCAACTGTGGACGATCAAAGCAGAATAGGAGATCAGATTATTCTGCCGGGCGTAAACAGGTCTGAAAGCAGGGGAGAGTGGCTGTGGCTTACCATTAGGAGGACGCAGTGAGATCGAAGAAGTCCGCCTGGGACACAGAGCAGGAAGAGACAACGGCAGGACAAGACTAGCCTCGAGAGGGTAAATCAGGAGATGCACGAAGGACCGCCGACAATCAGTGGAGCCTACGGGCGAACTGAGAGGTGGAGCGGGATAAGAGAATGCATCACCTAGTCTGAGTCTACGCTCGAGGTAGAATACGAAACAGTTCCTCAAGGGCTAAATTAAAACACATTTTTAAAAAGCCACTGACCTCTTAAGATGATTCGATGATTCGATGATTTGGTGCTTTATCCTTTGTTATTATTTTTGCTTTATTCCATTTTGATATAAAAAGCTTCATGTCACTGCAGTCTGATCATTAGATGTTGCTGAAAATTATACATTGGAGCTTTAAAGAAATTTATCAGTTCTAAAAACAAATCTAAATGTTAACTGATAGTAGGCTACATCAATAAAGTATTTATTGTACGAGAATATTTTTATGTTGACTATGACAAATTCTGATTTATGTTTTATGAACCCACTTTTATTTCTTTCCATATCTATTCATTGCCAGATTGGGATGGAGGTTTGACAGGACCCAAATGCAGACACAAAAGCTTGAGGTGGTTACTTGAAGGTTTAATAACAAAAGTTCAACAGAAGCAACAATCTAAAACATAAATCCCCCAAATCCACAAAAACTGAGAACCAGGAATACTTACAAAAAGGGGGTAAAGAAATGACAAACCAGCCAAGAGTGACTGGGCAGGAGGAGAATAAAATGGAGAGAAAAACAAACACCAGGCTAATTAGCAGATTGGGAGCAGGTGTGAACAGGGAGCTAGGAGCTAAAATACAATAAAAAAAAAAAGCTAGAATACAAGAATGGAAATAAGACCAATGAAAACTCAGAGATAAAACTTGAACCATGCCATTCATGGCATGACATGAAATAATTCATTATCCGTGTTCTATGGCTGTTTATAGGTTTAATCAAATTGCTAGTGATACAATGTATTACTGTAAAGAAAAGGCTGTTTGAAAAATAATTTAAAGTATTCCTTAATTTTTTTTAAAGCAAATTCAAATTTCTCATAGTTTGTCTGAAAGCCCTTTAAAACCTTAAAATTGGAAGAGTAAAAGAAAAAAAGGAGTTTGTCGGTTCTTTTGTTGGTTTAACACAATATGTATAATTAAAATTCCTGCAAACTGTTACTCTTTCTGCCAAGGATGTAAAAAAACATTGGACTCTTTCTGCATGTCTTCTCAAACTGTAGTCGTGGCTGCAGGTAAATTTATAGTGTCTCCAGGCTGCTTGTAAACAAAAATGAATTATTGCCCACCAGACATGAAGTGTGCCAGAAAAAGAGCCTCAGAGGGACGAACTGCAAAAGACCAGAAATATAATCTAAACAAACACTTGGCAGTTTGTACCTGAAGACAAAGAAGAAAGGGTGGAACTGGGATGGATTCCAGATGTCAGTTTAGAGCTTGGTTAATCAGAATGAACTGCAGTATAGTCTGGTAGGGAGGACAACCAAAGTGCTGACAAACAGATTTAATATCTATTTCTGTGTAAGCAAAGACTTTCATAGAACTTTTTGTGGTTATCATGGGCTGTTTGAGCCCACTCACTCTATGATGACTGACAAAGAGCAGTGCCAACTTTGATCTTCATGGCCCATTTTCCTTCTGTTGGCCATAGAAGGCATTTTCCCACCACTTCCCTACAAAAAGCTCCTAAGACCAACCATTCTTAGGCAAAACAGCCTATTTCCTCCTCTGTATGGTGGCCGAAGCCCTGGGGGAACCGATAAGACATGAGGGTGGATTTGGCTCTCAAAGCTGTAAATCTTTTTACATGCCCTCCTCACAGCTTATGTTGGATGCTGTTGCTGTCTGAGCTAATTGGCTGTAAGGACTCTAGCTGCCTGAGGCCATGAAAAGAAAAGGAGCTTCAGAAATCGACTGGCCTTCTGTTCAATTGTATGGATAATCCTGAAGGAGTGGGGGAAAAAAAGGTAAAAGTTCCGGATTTGTTTCACTTCAAATACAAATATTAGTATGCAGAATTTTGGAATGATGAACCAACACTTAGGGTCAGCATGTATTGTTTATTTTCTACATTTGCAACAAAAGTAAAATATGGAACACATCTGCCTAGGAACTGAAATTTCAGATTTAGTTATCATCTGTCTCAGCAATACACTTCAACAGTTTAAAGTAGTGACCTGGTTTTATCTTTTTGCATATACCTGTACAGAGCTCAGCTTCAACCATATGCATTTCCATCTCCACAGTAGGGTAAGGGACTATCTAAAACAGTGGTCTCAAACTCCAATCCTCAAGTGCTTCTGTCCTGCATCTTTTAAATGTTTATCTGCTTCATGACAAGCGACTCCAGTATGAGCTCCTCAGAAGACTTCTCCACTGCTTTACTGCATGCTGATGAGGTAGTTAAGACATCAACTTTAGGTATGTAGGGCAAGAGACACATCTAAATGTTGTAGGATACTAACCCTCAAGGATTTCAGTTTAAGACCACTTGCCTAAGATCATTCTAGAAAAACTAAGTAGTGTTTTTACTTTCTTAAGCCGGATTAACCTACCACTGCTAAATTGTTGATTCAGTGGTCCTCAATCCACTGTCCTGCATGTTTTAGGGTCTCTGGTTTTGCACGTCTGAAGCCAATAATTGTATTTCCTCCTCAGCAGCTTCAGGGCTGGCGAAGCATGTTAATCTTGCTGTTATTTAAATATGGTGAGTAGAGGTAGGGGGGCAAAGGACCTGGAGACCTCTGGTTTAATTTCATCTGAAATTGACAGCCTTTTTAAATAGTAAAGAGTTGGACCCCCGGCTTTGGTAGCTCACATGTAAGGGCAGACTAATCATGTGTCTCCAATTTTCTCTTCACTCCCTTTCCTGTTTTTAAATTTGTTAAATATGTACAGAAAAAGTACAAGTTATAAGAACTACAGAAATACAGAGTTAAAATGACAACCTAAACTACTTTGTATCAGTAATGTGAACATTGTACTCCACCACATTCCAAACATCTGTTAAAAATAATCTCTTTAAATTGTCTGGCCCCTGAAATGTGCTTTTGAAATATAATGGCCTTGCCAAGAGAGATGAAATAAGTTTGTGAAATAAATATTTTAGTTGAGACTTTAATAATTGGGGTACTGTTTTTCCACCCAGATCGTCTTTCAATTGAACTCAAGGATAGTTAGACACTATGCTCAAACATTTAAAATTTTTGCACCATTACCTCGTCTTTACAAGATTAAAGTGCATTTTTTAAGTGTGGGTGTTTAATTAATTTTTTCTACAATGAGGTGAGGTATGGAAAACCAACATTCAATTATTTGTGAGGAACACAGATGTTGCCACTAAAATTGATTCTGACTTTGATCCTACTATAGCTGCACTGTATTTGCGCAGGTCTTGATGCATGCCTATGTACATGTCTTGCTTCTAAGTATGTTTGATATATTCTGCAAGTATTTATATTGTTTCTTTTAAATGTAAAAGTGTTTCTACCATTTATTCCCCAAATGTTGTTTTATTTTTGATTTTTTCTAAAAGTAGCCTCTAAGGTTATTTCAATTTGCTACTAGTGCTTACAGTGTCTTAAAAAATGATGTATTTTAAGTTGGGGGAGTTGCAAAATATTGCTTGGTTTCATAATGACGATACAGATTTACTGGTTCTGTTTACAAAGTTAAAACATATGCCGGATATTCCATTTACACATTTACACAAAATAATATTTAAAAAAACCCTTAAGGTGGTACAAAGCTGTTGGTCTAAATCTGATTCAATTTTAATCAGGGTGACTGTAGCAAGAAGTTGACAGTAATCCAGGAAAAATGTTGGAGCTGGTTCCTTGGAAACAGGCGGTGACTGATGACCTTGGACATGATTTTATTCCTGTTTTAGTCGGCAGACAGAGTCTAGGCTGCAGCTGCATGGTCTCCTGCCACAATAACTGAGTGAATGTGAAACAGAAAGCCCTCCTAATAATGCTCTAGAGACAGCAGGTGTGACTGCATAGCTGTGTGTTTGTGTGGTGTTGGAGCACTGAAAGTTCATTAGCGCACACAAACACATACATCTTATCTCTTCATTACTCTGACTTGAAGTCAGCCAACACAAAATGAAACAAGACAAGCCATTTGGGATGATGAGAACACCCATCACCCCCTGCTTTTTATCTGAAATGAGTTTAATTAACATACTCTCGGGAGTCACATCTGTCTGAAGGGTCATTGTTTGGGAGTCAAGCTGTGACAGGATGCAGCAAAGACACGCCTTTTCTTCATTTCCTTATTCTGATTCTGACAGAAAGCTACTGTAGAAATGTCAAGACTTGATAAATTATAAGTTACATGGAAATATTTCAAAAACAAAGCCAATTTGAAAACTGTGATTATCCAGGAAAATTGTAAAATTCTTAAGACTGGAGAAAACTCTATTCATTTTTCTTACTGGAATTCACGTTTGCACATAACAGTAATATTTTGAAAAAAAAAAAAAAGAAAGTCTCCCAGCATTGTACATATGAAAACTGCATGTTTATGTTTTTACCTTCTCAAACTGTTTTTTTTTTCCAGGTCCTTTGAAATATCCTCAGGATGGAAACAGCTGATCTTCTCTCAGCCCTTCTCCAGAGGTATGTCCTCAAACTGAGGGTAAGTCTGTTAAAACCACACGGAAAGATCATTTTTTTCCATTTAGGATGTTGCACTGCTGGTCATGTAGATCAGCAGATGGAGGACTTAACGGAGGTGTTTTTTCACCTCTGTCTTCATTATGACAGACTGGAAAGTTACTAATGAAGCCAAGGCAGAACTTCAACTGAAGAAACTAAATTGCTAACCCTCATCCATCAGAGGCTCATCTACCTCTGTCGCTAGCCATTCAGTTTTGATCCGCACCTCCACGAAGCCCAATCAGCTTTGAGAGTTCATCTTAAAAGGTCTACAAATTCCCGACTCAGCCTGCTACTGAGCCAAGCGCAAGTAGTTGTTACACTATGTCTGATTTTGACTCAACCCACCTCCATCCCCTTCTCTAACATCGTAGCTAAGCTCCATCTGTCTTTTCAATAGTTCTTCTTCAATCTTGTCCCTATCAAAGTGTAATGCCTTCCGGATTCCTACTGCATTGCCTATCATATCTCAATTGGTCCGGCAGCAGACCACTTTTGTTGAGCCTGGTTCTGCCAGAGGTTTCTTCCCAAGGGGAGGTTTTCCTCTCCACTGTCGCTTCATCTTTCTCATCATGGACAGGTTAATTCAAACCTGTGTTTGTTCGAAGTGCAGATCTATCTTCTGGGTCCCTGAGTGAAGCATTAGTATCAGCTCACTAGTCAAGTCGATCTCACAGCAGGATTACTATTGCAACAACACATTATAAGTAGGGTAAAACTAACCTGTCTCACGACAGTCTAATCCCAGCTCCCGTTCCCTATTAGTGGGTGAACAATCCAATGCTTGGTGAATTCTGCTTCACAATGATAGGAAGAGCCGACATCGAAGGATCAAAAAGCAACGTCGTGAGATCAGTTTAAGCAGATGGTCTCGCCAACCCGCAGTCTATGGGCTGAACCAACATCAGCCCATTTTTCTTTCTGTCTGAGTTTTTTTCAGATTTGCAGATGAGGACCTAATCAGTTTATCTATTTCCTGTTTTATCCTGTGATTATTCATGGACAACACAAGAAACTTAAATAATTCATCTCTAAAGAAAGAGCCCTCTGAAACCACAAAATTAAACCTTCTCTCTTTCAAAAAACAAACAAACAAACAAACAAAAACACATTAAATTGCTTACTGCATCATCAATGACTGTCGATCATACTGGGCCATTAGTGTGGATAAACCTGAAGGGCGCTGCTTGTTTAGCAATATATTCTTTTTTTGATTGTTAACTTGTATTCATCCTTGTAATTGTGATGGCCGTAGCATTTCAGTGCTAAAGATTATGCCTCTCATTACTAAAATATATTGTATTTTTGGGGAAAAAGCTGAATTATCAGTCTATGTGTCAGGAATATTATACTGTATATCAACTATGCCTTTTAAAGTGAGTCACTGATGTAAATAAGCTTTTTGGATATACTTCAGTTTACTGAGATGCACTTTATTTGTGAGTGTCGCGTCCATGTTACATATTATACATTTTTAGTGTTATGCAAATAATTACCACTGTATTTAATATTTAATCAAATAACTTGACTGAATTTCATGTTTTATTCTGTGACCACACTCCCAACTGACTGTGTTAGGATAACAACTGAAAGTGTGATTGATGATCAAATCATGGTGAAGTCAAACAGTTGTATCTCCTGTATATGGGATAATAAAAAAAAAAAACTTAAAAGAGTTTATTAAAATAAAAAAATTTAGCTCTAAGTCCAAAATAATTTAATTAAAAACTAGAGAAACCCAACTACACTACATTACACTGCTATGCACACATAGGAAAAAAAAAAAAAAAATTATAATTAAAATGGTTGAACCCGTGATCAATAAAGTGTTGTTATAATATTAGAGTAAAGCATGGATTTCATGTTTAAGAACCAAAGTTTATATGAAAGAGTTTGGAGTTCTAATTTTATTTATTAAAAAGCTTTTCCTGATCAGATATATCAATAAGTGTTTCTTAACCTAATGTGATTGTTCCTGATGGTATAACTGGCACGATATTAGCACCTATGGCTGGGGTTGGCTCTTTTTCTCACACCTGCTTTGCTCTGCCCAGCACTCATTGCCTCTAATCAGATCCACCTGTTCCCAGACATTGGTGCTCCCCTGGACCTCACTCCTTCTTCTGGCCTCAGATTGAACTTTAGGTTGGTGACTCTCATGCTAATTATCATTACCTGTCTGAGTTCTGAAGTCACTGACCTGAGTTTCCATCTCTACAGAGTATCCAATGAGCCCGCCCCAGGTGAAGAGCAGGCATAGGTTTCTCTCTTAAATAACTCTTGTTTCTAAATCTGATCTGTCTGTTTGAATTCTGGGTCCAACGTTTTGAGCTTCTGACAATAAAAATGGCTCGGAGCCCTTAATACAAAGGGTTTACTTTTACTAGATTGATTTATGGCAGATTTGACAGGACTCATTGGACTCAAACTCATTTTTTAGCAATCAAATATAATGAGCATATCAGCAAAAGCATTAGCGTTGACTTCATGTTAGTGTTTAAACCCTTATTGACATAAAGTTGGTCCTAAATGTATAATCAACAGCTGAAACATGTTAGTGTTGCATCCGCTACCATGTGTTTGGTATAAACTTTTGCTTGCTTGCTTTAGTCAACAACAAAAGGCATACAATGATCAGAAATCATAAAATGCCAAATTAATTAGTTGGAAACCATCCCCTGACTTTCCAAGAGCTGCAACCTCTGTTAGAAAGTTCAACTTCTCCGATGTTCAGGAAAGCTTACTATGTCCAGGCTATGTTTTCTGTGCCTGTATGACCTTGTTGGAAGCCCAGGTGTGTCTTTTATTAAGTTTAATGGTTCACCAAGTCTGGGACTTCTGTTTCAATTCAACCCAGTGAACTCAAAGAGAATGTTGCAGACAGTCTGTTTTACAGTAATATGGTTCTGGACATGGTCTGTCAGTCTACGTAACTTAGAATAGAATAGAAAATCCAAATCTCTTTATTGTCCCATAATGGGGAAATTGTGGTGTTACAGCACCAAAAGGTTATAGCAGAAGTGTCAACACAATGTGGACCAAAAAAGTGTACAAAAATAACCAAATAAGTGATAGAAAAAATAAAAAATAAAATATATATATATATATAGGAGGGCATCACATATGGCAGTGTCCTGGTGAGAGGAGGGTCTTAGTTTGGAAAGAGGAGCAAAACAATTTTGCTCCACCAATGTACAAAATTAATACAGTGGCTTATGGCACATCAGTCACCCTATTGTCCTGCATAAAGTGATATGCTGATGAGCTCCTGGAATACTGATGCTATATATCAGCTAAAGACACTTTCGTTATAGTTATATGAAGAAGAATTATATTCTAGTTTTCACTTTGCATATCATTGTCTGAGCAATGATCCAGTTATGAATCAGAATAAGTCAGTGAATAAAGAGGATGTGAAGTCAACCATACTGGTAGAGGAGTACCAGTTGGCACCTGCATGACACAGCTGTCTTTCTGTTTGTGACTGACAGGGCCATGTGGGAACCTGAACTGGGAGGAAGCCTTGCCAAGCAGACAGCACCAGTCTGGAAACCTGCCATTAAATGAATCCCCAGCATCAACAACCTCACAGCCGTTCTGACTCAGCCCCTTCACTGCAGATTTATCCACCTGTGTTTCCACTCCAAGGCCAGTTGCAAAAAAAACGAAAAAAAAAACCCTTATAGTGTCTAAACTAATCCCAGACACACATTCAAATAGTCTCATGTTTGACAGGTCCCGTAACTTCTCTCTGTAACTTAATCAGATAATCTATTGCACATAAGTTGATTCTGGCTCAGCATAAAAAGCAAGCACACAGCTCATAACCAAAAGATTCTTCATGGCCTGTCAGTCCCTGCATAACAAAAGCCTTGATTAATTTGTTTAGACATGTTTACGTGAAAGGCTGTATTTCAATTTTGAGTTAAGCTTGGACACAGGCCAGACTTAAGATATCTGAAAAAAAAAATGTACGTTGGTTGATGGATAAGAAGTCCATAAGTCTTCTTTTAATAAATTAAGACATTTTGAACACTTAATGAATTTAAATCAATTAAATTTATCTATTTATTGATTTCTAACCTGTGTTATAAGCAAATCAATGAGTCATATTTCAAAAAGATTTAAAGGATTCCCTATTGTTTAAAGCAAGCTGCTGCAAACAACAATCAGTGGTCACTGGGTTTCTCTAAAGTAAAAGGCAAAGGAAATAATTTGATTCATAGAACCATGGAGGAGTTTTACCAGAGGAATTAAATTAGTTATGTAAGGAAATTCCAGGCTAAAACTCTGGAATCTAAAACAATAAAAAAGTCGCAAGCAGTAATATGCAATGTTGTCCTTTTTTGCCTTACAAAGCTGTATCAAGACCAATGTATGCATGTAAGACCAATAAAAGATTTTTAAACACTCTGTTTACTAGCCGGACACTTTGTTTACTAGCTGGACACTCTGTTTACTACCTGGGTATGTGAATTATTTATTAAAAAAGGACATAAGAAATACAGAGATTATGTACCAATCTAAACTACCTTGCATTAGTAATATGGATACTGTTTTCCACCAAGACCCAAGACATCTACTGAAAAGAATAAATTAACATCTTGTTGCTGGATTTTAGGATTGGTTTCAAATCATCTTAAAATAACATCAGAGAAACTTAGAAAGTTGCATTACTTAATGTCAAAGTGGCATCTTTAGCTCTTCCTCTACCCCAAAATGCATGGAACCGAAAAAATACGTCTTAATCCTTCCATTCATAGCGGGATACCCAGCCGAGCCTTGTAAAGGTACACACTCTCCTTATAATAAGATCTGTGTTTATAATAAATATTAGATCCATCCATGTGTCAGGATTCGGCAGCCTGCGCCCTGCAGTTTTGCTGGCTCGGCCTTCTCCCATCTCTTTGCAGGTGACGGTTTGACAGAGGGGCGTGGCGCCTACACCTGTGTGTTAACTGTTGCGGTACGAACCAGTGGCCTCTGTCTTCTCACAGCAAAACTATTCCCGTGCTAAAAGCGATTTTTTGTGTCTCCCAGGTCCTTGATCGTGTTCGGCTTTTTCTCCTCTGCTCAATCTGCCCACCTGAGCTCCCTCGATGGCCCTCCTGGATCCTCCTGCTGGCTCTGTGGGCAAGACCGCCGGTGCTGCTCGGTCCTGCTATCAGCCCCTCGTCAGTCTCTCAGTCACCAGCCTCACCAAGGTCAGGCAGTGTCGAGTCAAATCCGCTCTCCCCGGTCCGGTTTCCCATCTCAATTGGTAAGCCTTTTTTCTGTTCGTACGGTACTCTGCTTGCTACGCTATTTTAACCACTTCCTCCAACCCCTCTCCTTCCTCAGATCCGAGCGTCCCCGGTCTGCGCTTCACTGCTCCGTGTCTCTAAGCTTACTCATCCCGTGCTGTTTTTGTCTGGTTTAAATACACAACATAAAACTGTCTCCTGCCTCCGAGTGTGATCTGCATGTGGGCCAAGCACCTAAAACCCAACATGACACCATGTACATTTAAATCATTTCAATCTCCACATGGTTCCAAGGGAGTGGTGCTTATCTCCATCCAGACATGGGGAATACATCAATAGGCAACACACATATAAACAACCATGCACAAAAACACCTAATGTATAACCTATATTCACCATTATTTCTTTATCAGCCCATCAATGTCATTAACTTGCATAACTAATGAGAAGCAACTCTACATCACGCTCCTCCTGGATGACACAGCTTTACTCTGTCTCCAAATCCAGCCACCTAAAGAAGGAAGCTAATTTAAAAATGCCCTCATCCAGTCTTGTAATATGTTGTACTGTGCAACTATGGGTGAAGGTTGAATTGAAGCTTTAATTGTTCCCTTAATTCTTTCTTCGACCTGACGGACTGCATTAGTGCCCATCCGACTGCCAACACAACATAGTCCCTCCATCTATCTCCCTCACAACAAAATACCAAAATCGTAGGAATCTTATGGGTGACAGTGGCGTCCGGTGTAAGAGTTTGCCCTGAAATCGAAGGATTGACGGTTCAAGTCCCTGTCGTTGTGTCCTTGGGCAAGACACTTCACCTGCATTGTGTACTGATGGTGGTTAGAATGCCTGTTGTCCCCAGTGTACGGCACCCTCACTTCTGTCAGTGAGCCCCAGGGCAGCTGTGGCTACAATGTAGCTTGCCACCATCAGTGTGTGTGTGAATGGGTGAATGACAGAATGTAGTGTAAAGCGCTTTGGTCAGGTCTCCTGACTTGAAAAAGTGCTATACAAGTGCAGGCCATTAACCATTTTACGGGATCTATCCTTTAGGTTAGGTTTTCCAGTACCGTTGGCCTGATATGATCCATCAAAAAATGCTCTCGCAAAGTTTGTTGTTTGTTTGTTTCAACAATCTAATGAACTGAAGACCACAAATATATACAGACCTCACTCAGAATAGGGAGACTAGGGCACTGTTCTACAGCCATGTCTGGACAGGGGACCTCACCAGCCTGTACAGTATGCATGGGGACTTAGCTGGGGTATTTGGGAACACTGGGGTCCAGTTTCAAGGTTAGGTCAACCATCTGGGTATGCTAAAACCCATTTTCTATTAACTATTTCATCTGGTTGCATTGGCCATGTTATTTTGATCTTTTGGTCCATTAAAATCCTCCTGTATAGGCTTTTCATGTTATACCCATGATGAATATCAAAATGTCACTTTTTCTTTGGTTCAGAGCGGTATCCATTAGCATGTTGAGTGATCGGAAACAGGTTAATTTCTTCATGGTCATATCTGGAGGTAAAGGACATCATCAGGAAGGTGATGTAATGTATGCACAGTTCAAATCTTTTCAGTTAAGCCAATTAATTATGCCTGATTGTTGATCAAAACATTAGTGAGGGCTGGTGTCTATCTAAATAGCTTTGACCACACTAATTTGCATAGAAATAGATATTGATTGGCAGAAACAGCCACACAGCTGTTTGCTGCAAACATTTCTCATTCCTTTCTAATTCTTGACTCCTAGGTGGTAGAGTACAGACAGGATGAACAACAACCTTTCTGGCTCTGAGTTATCTGCACTGGTTCCAACTGAGGAAAAAACGACACGCTGGGAGAGAACATAAAAACAGAATATGTTATCAATATGTTTCACATGAAGCAGAGGGAATGTGATTTCCCCCATGCAGTTCACCTGAAATTCTGAGCGGCTCTGTGTCGCCATGTGGTTTCCTCTGCAATAAACATAAACCAACCCCATGTGCTCCCCATCAAATATCTAAAAGATGTTGAACTGACGTCTAAACATAATCAATCTTTGATTGACAATTTTCATTACATTGAGGTAATTGTAATTACTGGAACCTGCATTTTTTTTTAGAATATGCAGCCCATTTCACAAAAAATCCAATCAACCCATTTTAATTTGTATTCCTATCTTTTAGTTAATGTTTGTGTTTCTGTTGCTGTGTAATCTCTTTTGTTCTGTCAGTTGTTTTTCCACAAACCAGTGATATTGCTTTAAACAGAGTACACAAATATTGCTTTGTATTTCAATGTGTAGAAAAATACATTAAATCCAGTAGATAATGTTCCAGCACTGCCTTTATGCATACTTAACACTGTAGCTGAGTAGCTGTATCACAGTTTTGTCTAATTAGAAAAACAGCTGCTTCTTCTATACAAATAAATCCATACTCCAGCAGAATGTCTATAAACAAAATGCATCACTGCTTGTGATTCCTATATTTTTTTCATCTTAAAATTGCATTGGTTCCATAGTCAAACTTCCAGTGATCACTTCTTTTATGCCCTACATTTATAGCATGAATACATTTTACTATGAATTTATCGCTAGCTGTGGTGTGGTAAAGTTCAACAATGCCATAAAAAAACAAAACTCTAGGGATATAAAAGTTCATAATTGATCTGAAATTTATTTGACAAAACACTAAGTTCATTAGTCAGGTTACCATAATGGGCAGTCCCCATGATGAAGTGATTTTTTATACTGAGCACTTGGGTTTGAATCCTGGTTGGATAAGGAAGGACATTTGGTGTAAAAACTTTGCGATCAAGTCTGCGACCAAGTTGTAATGACTTGCTGTAAGGGCATAGCCGAAATGGCACAAACTAACATATGCCGTTTTGCCATCAATGTTTTTTATGTGCAGTATCACGTAATAAATAAGAAGATACAAAATAACTCGTTTTAAAGTTTTTACTTTTTCTACTTTTTACACTGTCATGAAAAGGAGTTAATGTCATGAATTTGGCCCTGCTAGCTCGCTTGATTGCTCATTCTATTGACCTGTCTAACTCTGCCTGATTGCTCATTACAGCTCATCTGATCCACCTGTCTCCAGCTCCTATTTATGCTGCCTCTTTTCCAGCCATCGGTGCCAGATTATTCGAGCCGAGTGTGAGAAGTATCTAGCATACCCTGCAGTGTAATATGACTACCTGATCCTGTTTTTTAGTCTTTGGATTACTGAGTTTTGGTTTGCTTTTGTTCCGATCTGTTTCTGCCTGTTTTCTGTGTTCGGACTGCTGTTTGGACTCTGCCTGTTAGTGACCTTGGATCTGACCCCTGACCCCGGCTTGGATTATCCCTCTGCTACCTCTGCATCTCTCTGATCTTGTGGTTTGGACCTCTGCTTTTTTACCTGCTCTGGATTCTGCCTCTGGACCCTCTCAGTCCTCAGCATCTGTTGGCGTCCAAACTATGGGCTGCTTTGCTTGGTCCTGGAACTCTCTGGACGGCACTGCAGCATGTTGTGGAGAAGTCATACAACTGGTTCCCACTCTCTCCTTTCGACACAGACTGAACCAAGAACCAGAAAATCCTGCAAGCCGGTCCCAGCTGACTAGCTTAAGGTCCCAGCTTAAAAGATCCTGTTCTGTCTGCCTGAATTCTGGGTCCATTTGTCTGAGCTTTCACAGATGATGTTTTAACTGGACATGGACACACAGGTTAATCGGCATTTGGCTTCCTTTCCATTGGCAAAAAAGCTGGATTTAAGCCCTAGCTGACAAGATGTGTGGCCTCTGATGATGTCCATCCAATACACCTATTTATGGCCTGCAGTCAAAGTTTTCACGGATGGATGGATAATTATAATGGAAATGTCTGTTCACACTCTCTCTTTTTCAAATTCTTCAGATGTGAAAAACTGTGGAAGTCAAATTTCAATTAAAATAGTATTATTGAAGTATATTTTTTTAAATTTCCTTTTGTTTTGCTTGTTGCTACAATTCGAACATGAATACCTGTGTGTGGTAAAAATCGCTTTGCTTTTCTAACATTATAAAAGCTTGAATGTTAACAAATTGGGACATAAACGTCATAGCTGAAAGAAATGCCATTTGGCCAGCCTCCTGTTTTCTCCAGGCTTTCACACTGACTACTAAGTAGAATCTCTTCCTGTGAAATTAATCTTTTCAGAGACGTTGAAGACTTGAAAAAAAATGTTGAAACAGCCACTATTAACTAAAATTTTTTATACATTTAAAAAAAATCTGTCTTTATAAGCAAATTATTGGCTTTTAAGTATTATCTCAGCATTGTATATTAAATATTTGTATAGTTTCGGGGTATAAATCACCAGATCAGAAAGCTGTTTACACTTTCTTAATAATCTTAAGACCTCTGTCTGAACCAAAGCAGATTGGGTTGGTTAGGTTCACTGATACATTGAGTTTATCTTAAAGCTGGATTACTTTCCTTATAAATATTTTATTTCTGTTGAAGAGAGAGGAGTATCTAAACCAAGACCAAATGATTGTTCAATAAATCATAAGGTCACCACTATGTATAGACACAAAGATTTTAGCTTTCAATGCTAAATTTACATTTCACCATATCTCATCATGCAGTTCCGGTTCAAATATTTATTTTGAATTTTATGATAATTAAATGGAAATTTAACAGAAGCCTATTCACAAAGGTACATGATCAAGATTGCTAGTTTAAGTGTGTCTTTGAGTCAGACATGAAGTTCTTTTTTAGTCACTGTACATCTCATAGATATCACTGAAGTACTTTTACAATGTGCCAGGTTTGGTAGAAGTGAAATGAGGACCCAAATGCAGAGATAAGGAGGCAGAGATGAGTGCATGTAGATTTAATTATGGCAGTGGTGGCAACAGAAGCATGAATCCAGGAACAAATAAAAAGAAACAAAACCAGGAGAGGCCAGCGAGAAACACACACAAGGAGCAAAGCAAGGAAGAAGAAACAGCACTGATGAAGTGCCAGGGAGGATTATATATGGCAGACAGAACCAAGAGTGGAGTAATCAGTTAATTGGGAGCAGGTGTGGACAGAAGCAGTTAGAAAGGAGCCAACGGAATTTGAAACTGGCACAAGGGACAACAGAGAGTAGCACAAAAACAACACTGGCAGAAAACAACTACATAGACACAAAATTACAGTGCAACTAAAAAGAAACCTAAACAAAGGGCAGACCCCGGACACCCTCCTTTATAAGCACCCCCTGTATCTGACAATAGCGTTAGATTCTTATTACTCGCAAGGAGAACGGACCGAGATGTCCCCAGTTACAATCTCTGTCTGACCCGCTCTGAAGCACATTCATCCGAGCCCTCTCTCTTTTTATTTAATTTGGGAAGTCTCTAGTTCCATGACCATTGCTGCTCTAATGGATGAGGGAAGTAGAAGCAATGTTATCTACGTAATACAAGCATAAGCAATTTTAAAAGGTTAATCTTGGGGTCAAATGCATGTTGTTATCTTCTAGTTCCAGGAACAGCTCCTTGTGCCTCATAAGCAGACTTGTGGTTTTGAATCATACTTCTCTATATTTATCAAAACAGCCCCCTTGTCTTGGGTGAGTCAACAGGTGCTGTTTCGCAACCCCGCTTCTGGAAAGACACTCAGCACAAAAATATGTACAAAGGACACTCTAGGGTCTTTTTATACAAATAGACATTTCAGTATAAATGTATAAAATGTTTTAGAAATTAGTAAATATGAGAAAACTTTTTATACATTTGTTCCAACATTTTCCCTCACCATTGCTTCTCTTATGAAAGGATGGTGTTACTTTTTCCAGTAGCAATTAATTTCCTTTGGCCTAGGAGGTTTTGTCAAAACATTTTTGAAAAAAAAGGTGTTGACCCTGCATGGAGAAGTGGATGTATGGGATTTCTGCATATGGTTTTGCTGGCTTTCTTTCAAGAAAAATGATTCTCCAAGCATATAAGGAAGCATTTGTAAATCAATTGTTCATTCCAAGAAGAAAACCTCTCTGTTTCACCTCCAGTGACTCCTTTAGCTCTGTTAAATCAACATGGATGTGGTTTATTGATTTTTTTCCCCAACCTTGTAAGAGAAATATTCAGTTTATACTTTTTCATATTGATACCAGAAGGACCACCTTCAAAAGCACAGAGAGATATTGGGAGAACAATGGAGTGTGGCAGGATCGATAGGAAGTCTGCTGACGTGCTGAGATAGCACTGTTGGCCGGGAACTGATGTCTCTGTGAGATTGCTCAGCCGTGTATCTTGAAGAGATCACAGCAGATTAACATGTGCAATAATGTTTTCCGCTTTAATCCGAGCAGAGAGAACACATCAGGTTAAGTCATCATAGGACCGCCTGGGTCCAAACAAAAAGATTAACTAAAAATGTGAAGCCGCTTTGCTCCTTGATAAAGGATTTTGAATCATTTTATGTTGGTAACCTATTTCAATTAGAAACAATAAAATCAAACATTTAAAAATAATACATTTATACCACTATTTTAAAGAAATTCTTCCCTGTTAGAGGAAATGTTTGAACCAAAGATGATTTTTAAAAAGTTGTCCTTGTCATACTTAATGGTGTTGGATGCCGTAGTTTGCCCTGGTTGATTTTATCATTAATCATTATCCATGCGTTACTGTTGCCTGCAAGTGATACTAAATAGATTAATTCCACTTTTGCAAGATATAGGTGAAAAAACGTTGACTGATTTACTGGGACTACATTACATGTGAAAAAGCCACAAATTCTAGTTCAACAGGAAATATTTCTTGATGAATTCCTGGGACCTTTTTTCGGAAAGGGTCTATTTAGTGCAGTCCCAACTGCTTTTCTGATGAATGATATCCCGGCCCAGCTATTTCCCATTTCAGATAATGGATTTAAAAGTGTAAGACGAGATGTTGAAAGTTTGTAAACTTGTTTTAATCTTCTCAGCATGTCATGATTCTTGGCTGTTTTCTATAAATATGTTAGTTTGTATTTTTGTCAATGCTGATCTACTTATAGTTACAGTTGTTTCACCATACTCAGTTTATTTCTCGGTGTTCACCATCAGAAAGGTCACCCTGTATGGTTAGAATTTTAAGTTTATCTTCTTATTTTATTTAAATTTTCTTTGTTCTGTGTTTGCTATTCTAGGTCTGTTGCTACTTTGTATCTATTTCAGCTTCATATGTGTTGATTAAATATCCTACATCAGCCTCTCTATTTGCTTTTCTCCACTGCTGCTTGTTATTTCCCAGATTAGCTCACCTGTACTGAATATCAATTTCCACCTTTACCTCAGTTTAAAGACTCACCACATTTCATTGTTCTACAATAGGTTCCTTTCACCCTATTGATAGTGATTATTGACCAAGGACCTAAAAAAAAAACCCAAAAAGATAAATAATATGCACTTGATTTCATTTTAGGTTGTTAAAGTAAAGGTGTTTGTGTTGGTGGTAGGGGGTGTAAATGAACAACGCATTCTTATAGGAACAAATGCTTTTCTTCCATTTTACAGCTGTGATCTAATTTGCAATTTATATCCCATCAAATCCCAATAAAACACCATAAAGAAACAATACACATTTCCAAGATATCATTCAGCAATGTATTATAGATGTTTTGTGCAGGGAGTTGATGTCATGTTGTTTTTATGCAACATTTCCTCTTAGTAGGTTTACCCATTAGTTCCAGTGAGGTGTTGACATGAGTGAGTTAAAATAAATAATATTGACATCACCGGGACAGAGAGAGTGTTTCTAAAGTTTTGCAACTGCTGAGGAAACAGTTATCCTATAATTTGGTGATTTGTAAACATTAGCTACTAAATCAGTGTCATCGGGCTGTGGACAAGTGAAACTTTATATCCAGGTGCTTCTTCTTAAGAATATTTAGGAGAGTTTTCTTTTAGAGACTACAGACATATTAACTTAGCTCTTCACAGTCTTGTTTTATGTTGAAAGCAGCATGAGCAAACTTTTCCTTTAAATGTTACTGAGTAACAGACAGACAGAACTTAATGGCATTTTGTGAGTGTTTCATGGAACAAATTCTTGTTTTTATGTAATACACCAACACAAAGTGTTTCATTGAGAAGCAAAAGGTCACACATGTTTTTTTTCTTTTACATAAAAAAAAAATCTAAAAAGTATGGAATACATTTATCACAAGACAATCCCCTGGAGTTATGCATCTGTTTTGTACTATGGCAAAATGAGAAAAAGTTCAAAAGACAAAAATGACTGTAGATTAGATTAGATTAGATGAGCTTTATTGATCTCACAGCGGAGAAATTCACTCGTCACAAATTGGCATAGAAGTTACAGAAGGTGCAAACAGGGAGAAAAAAGGTGCATTAAGAATAAGCAATATATATATATACAGTATATCCAGGTATATACAGTATATTAAAATAAATAAGGATTAAGGTGCAAGTGTACATGTATCGCACACAATGAAAAAAAAAAAAAAAAAGAAATTAAAATATGTACAATCCGGATGGCTTATATACAGGTGGATTTACTTTTACGTTGAAGTGTAGTAGGTGAGGTAGTGGTATGACTATTCTA
>NW_015150739.1:254399-289834 GCF_000732505.1 Cyprinodon variegatus
AAAAAAAAACTTGACTTGCATTGCTTAACAGTTTAACAAAATCCTGCTCATTGTATTGAAATAACTTGGACTCTTAAAATGGCCTTTAAAATGCACAGTCAAATTTTTATCTAAATCTATAATTGATACACTGATTGCTTATTTAAAATTGCATGATAAAGGACCTTTAAATGTGCTGTTGTGAAATAAGTGCTTAGATTCAATGTATATGCTCAGCATGGAATGAACAAAATGAGTAATATGCTAGTAGTTAAGTAATGAACCATGCAATACCAGCTGCCAGAGTCCCAGGGCATTAAACCACACCAAGCAACAAACCTATATGTCTAAAGGTCAGAAAACTAAACGTTTCACTAAAGGTCCCAGACAAAAAGATAAAAAAAACAACTTTCTGTTAAACGGAATGTATGAATCAGTCAAGTATGAGGTCAGTTTCCACACATCCTTGGAAAAATGTCCCCATGAAGATATCACTATAGTTTTCCAACTCCAATCCCCAACACAAACATGGTAAATTTGATTAATCTCATCTCACTTGACTATTTATTTGGTTCTTTGGAAACATTAGATCTCTTGAGATAAGGATAAATACAAAAAAAAGTGAAATTAACTAAATGTATTTTCCCATCAATCTACTCGGAAAATATAACAAAAAGTGGTGTTATTGGAGAAGTAATACATATGCAGGAAGTGTTCAGGACCGTAACTGTTATGCTCTGTGAGCTCACCTGTGCTGAGCTCATTAACATGCAACAGCGAAACCTATTAATCAACCTTTTATACCTTCCTCTCATAGCCAGTTTCTGCCAGATTCTCGAAAGCCACTGGCTCAATCTCAATACCTCAACCTGTAGCTCCTGCCTGCTGCTCTTAGCTCCAACCCCTTCAGCTTTTGCAAAGTCAACAGCAAGAAAACTGCGAAGGGTAGGAAAGGAGCCCCAGACTGCTCTGCTGAATCAAGACAGCCTTCAGTCTTATGGACATCATTACATGATGGACAAACAGATGAATGATGCTTGTCAGTTATACAACGGTAGTGAGTGGTGGAAGTTCTCTATTATGAAACCCACAACTTACAGTATGATGATGAGGACAATTGCATGCCTGTCACACAGTATTTATAACAGAATTATGTTTTTATTAGTCTGTGAGGTGGGCTGTGCCTGTATGGTCTGTCACACAAATGATTAGGGGCATCCACATAGCTCCTAGTGGCAAATAGGAATGCCAGGAGGTCCCTGTGCAAACTACATTGGTGCTAGAAAGCATACAGCTTCTTGGTCCTAGGTCCTTCCTAACCATCAACATTATTCAAATGCAATTGATTATGCTGACCATTGATGCACTTCTTCCATGATTCGGTTGTATTTAATGCATTTACAATCTGTGCAGAAAATTAACCAGCCAACGCACTATCTGCAGCATTTATACTCAGCTTTTCCCCCATTCTGGCCGGCTCCAGGGGGCGTCTTAAGCACACACAGCAAGCTGACAACATCACACTACTTGAGGAAGTGGACAACAGTCGGACAACAAATTTTTCAAAACCTCTTCATGCCTTCCAATTCCAACAGTCATTTCTTCTCAAGAATTTTTCCACAACCTCTTGATAAAGGTTATATCTATGAGCTAGTTTTCAGAATGTCTCCAGATATTTATGTTTGCAAATCGTAGCCAGTAATAGCTTGCCATCTTTTTCCGCATTAATCTGTCATCAATGCTACACATTTTCCCAGGTGCTGAAATTCATTCCATATGGACAATGCGTGGAGGGGTGTGGAAGCTAAAAATGAATTGTAACTTGGCTGCGTGGAATTCGCGGACATATCAAGCATAAACAAAGTTTAAGTATCCTAACTGATTTGAGGTACTTGGACCGAGCCTCTTTATGAGTAAACAATCCAGCATTCCCTGATTGCCTTTGCCAGTTATGAACTTGCTTTTTGTTGCAATTTCACTGCTCTGTCTCGCCTCTGTATTGACCTTGGATATCTGGACACTGACCTACTGCCTCACCTCTCAACCAAGCCTTTCAGAATATCCTTTTGCTAAACTCAAGCATTACTCAACTTACATCCTGCATCTACAGCGCGCTGCAATACCTCGCTCAGATCAACTTCTATGTTCACTCTTGGAAGTTGAGAAGTTTAGTTTAATTTATCTTTCTTTACTTCAGTTTCACTTCACTTTACTTTAACGATATTGCCAAGCATAACTCAGCCTTTAACCTTTAACTCTCTCACAAACTGATTCCCACATGTGTTACCAGCTGACTCCATACTAAGCTTACTTACAGTATATTATAAATAAATCATTGTTCTAACCACTTGTGTTGTCCAGCTGAATTATCAAGGTTTTTTTCTTGTATGAATGCAACCTATAAAGATCAAAAACTTATGATCCAAATGAAGGAAAACTTACTTAACAAGAGACACAGAAACAGTGGATGAAAAGTTTAATGGGAAAGGATTAACCAAAATCCAGAAGAATTCATTAATTGAGAAGCAAACAATCCCAAAAAGGGTGAGTTCTTTGTCCATGACAATTTCAGAGGCACTTCTTCTTATGTACAACTTATTGTTCCTTTTTTTTTTTTTTTTTTTTTATACAATGAATCCACATTTGCGGATTCAATGGAAAACAGATAGTTATGGCAGAGTTTCAAGAAAGTTAATGTCTACTTAAACAGAAACAGGAGTATTTTAGGGATTTTCCAATACAGAGAAGGAAGGTTACATAAAGTCAGCTAGTGTCATTCTGATCTTCTTTGTTTTTTTTTTTGTTTTTTTGTATCTTTTTTTCCATTATTTAAAACTCACATATGAAGTTTGGCTACTGCTTCTCATGAGCCCACTCCTGGCCAGTAGTAAATGTTTCTGTTTAGATTAGCAACCAGTCTTTCAGGGCTAGCATTTGAGCTCACAGTGGATAATCTACAAATAATAAGTGCTAGCTAAGTGATATGAGTCAAAACAAACCCAAAATGATAAATTATTCAGTTACAAAACGTAAACCAAAAAGTGAAACAAAATTGAGTTCTTACAAATAATGAAACCAAAACATAAGATGTAAAGAATTACACTTATGTTACTGGAAGATTTTTTTTTTGTTTTCTTATTACTTTAATGACTAAAAAAAGCTAAGAAAAGGTTTCCTGATGGTTAAAAACCCAACTGAACAATTTACTTTCTTCTGTCGAACCAAAATGTGATTTTTTTTTTTATTTTACTTTTCACTATGTCAACTGGTGTGTAATGAAGAAAACAGAATGAGGATTTCAGGACTTTTAAGCATGATTGTCTGCAGATGTGCAATAGAACAAAGGGCAGACAGGACTCAAATATTTGCCTTGAATGAGCTGATGAAGAGACAACCAACAATAACACACTCAGCCCCTGATCAAGATGTTCTCTCTCTTTCTGATTAATTCCTGCTAAACCCAGTTGGAGATTCAGCACATAAAACTTTCTTTTGTGAGGATAAAAATCTATTCTTTAAAAATCTATAATTATCCTGTGCAGTGATTGAGTTGGTGATTAGAGAGCTGCAGAACAAAAGCTGTGGTAACATCACTAAAACCTATGTGAGACCATGTGTCCTAACCAAGAGGTCTTGTGTGAATCACACTGATGGTGACCACATGTTGCACAGTCATTATTGTTATAAGCAATGGTTTGTGTTCTGATTTCTCCAGATGTATCAAGATTAATCATTTCCCCTCCACCTCCTGAACCTCGTCATGGACAAGCTGCTGTGCAAAAGTATCAATACCCTCTGATCCTTTTCTCATTTTGTCTTGTTTAGAGTTTTATTGGGATTTTCAATTAGACATTAACACAAATAAGCAGATAATTGGGGAGTGGGAGGTGAAATTGGAGGGGAAACAGCAATACTGTAGATCACATTGAGCACATCATCCTTACTGTGAAACATGTTAGGGGCAGTATCAAGAAATGTGGATGCATTTCTACAGAAGATATTGAAAGCTGGTCAGAGTTTGAACTAGAAAAATTAAATATTTTGACACTGAAATTCTTTAGGGTAAGGTTTGGTCTCCCAGCAAGACAACAGATCTAAAATTACAGTCTGAGTTATGATTGAGAAGGTTGGAATAAAGCATAGTCCTAAGCCGGAATGGGCAAAGACTTGGTAACTTGTGTTTGCAAATACTTAAAGTTGACTGAGCCTGAATTGTTTAGAAAAAAAGAGGACATACTTGTGGCTATAATTTCCACAAAGTTGAATTTGTGTGATCTAAATGCAAATATACACTACATCAATCATAATTATTTTTTATTATGCCATATCTTTCTTCTGCTGCTTTATAACAGGTTATGTTTGCAAAGTTACAAAATTTGGAAAATAAATACCAATACTGATCTGATCACAATTGTTTAACTAGAGGATTTAAAAAATAATTTACTGTGAGGAACATTTCGTTTTTTCAATGTTTCATCAATGTTTTCCATGGATGTGCTTTGATATACATAAACTTTTTCAATTAAAATAGTTGCAACAAGTTTAATATGCACACATTATATTTTAGTGGATTTCCTTTCTAGACATTTTTAAAAATTACTCAAGCTGTTTTTATCTAATTTTGCAACAAATTTGTCATCCTACACTCTAAATAAATAAATAAATAAATAAATAAATAAATAAATAAATAAATAAGAATTGAAGTTGTAAAAACACAGGAAGTTTTCAATGACTGAACATATATTTTCATGTTCACTGTTGTGTTTATGTAAGATACCATTAGGGGATTGCAGTTAATATCATTTGTATCTTGTTTGTTTAACAAAGACGGTCCACAATTTTCTCTTTGTGTCTATCTTGAAAAGCAGTCACCTTGATGGGTAGCAGCAATAATCAGACCTATTCTACCTTGGTCTTGTTTCAAAAGATCCTCATTGTTGTACAGTAGTAAGAAATGACCAAAGAATGCACAGTGCTGTGTGTACAGATTAGTCATGTAAATAAAGGGACAAAAGCTTATACTGTTTGATAAGTATTGAATATTAATTGAAAAATGGAGTCCATATTATACCCAAAATGAACATTTGAACACAAAATGGAAAAATAGTTTTGGGAAAGGAACAGAAGACCTACAATATTACCCAAAAAAATGTTAAAAGCAGACCACTGGACTTTGTTTTCCAAGTTTGAAAACATCTCGCTTCCCATCCAGAAAGCTTTCTCAATTCGAAATGTCTGGAGTAGTGTTGAGTTCCAGGCTTTATAAAGTAGCCCAACAAAAGCCCTTTTATGGCTTAGATAACATGCAAATTGACCAGTTCAATTCTTTTTTTTTTTTTTTTTTAATAACTAAATGCCTTTTTTTTGGACCATGTTTATTCTCCCACACTGGTTACATTTGATCACTGCTGCACTTTAATTTATGGAAATGTCATGAAAAATGAGAAAATTTCGTTTCGTATACACTCTGTGTATACAAACATTGTCTAAGTCTAAAACAATGACCTGGATGACTAAGAATTTTCACCAGCCTCCTACAATGATTCCTCTCTATTAAAGTGTCATGTTGTCTGAATTGTACAACTAGTTTGTTATTATTGTATGTGCAACTCAATTCTAATTAGAAACGGACAAATACGCATAAATAATAATAGATTTCTTTAAAAGGTCCTGGTTTGACAAATTGAACCGGTGAAATTTTGGTTTTGGGAATAAGTTAATGCTTTTATTTGGACCATATTTTTTCTCCCACACTGGTTACATTGGATCAGTGCTGCACTTTAATTTCTGAAAAAAATTATATATATATATATATATATATATATATATATATATATATATATATATATATATATATATATATATATACGATATTCAATGCTTTAATTAAATATAGAAAGAGTATTTTATCTGATTTGTATTCACTTTCATTGTCGTTCAGAGGATGTCCTCTGCTCCTGTCTCACCCCTCGCCCTCATCACCAGCAAAGAGAAACAGAAATAGAGAGGCAGCTCCTTCCTGCGCTCATAGCGAGAGCTCCGAAGACAGAGACAGTCACACACATATATATATGAGGTTTGCACCACTTGTTTCCCTTTAGGTACCACCAGATTGGACAGGAAATAAGAATTACACGGATTTCTAAGTGTTATTAAATGCGTGGGTAGCGATCGGGATGGAAATACATCAATCGGCGATGAGAAGTTGTTTTATCCGGCTGATCGTGTGAGCGCTGCTGCTGCTGCCGGCTTCCAGCAACAAAACTCATGGTAGGTTTTATTCCCTGTATTGTTAGTGCTATATCACCGCCTTTTTCTTTTTTTATATATAACAAAAAAATGTACATATCTTCATTCGAATCTGTTTTCTGATTTCATTCCTCTGCAAAGGGAGCAGAAATGGAAAAGTTTTGGGGGGTTGATTTGACTCTCAGTATGTCTCTGTTTGAGACATCACCTAATATAACGGAGTCCTTTCAGCGATCAGGCGCGCGCTGCCTGCGCACAGAATGAATGCTTCACTATGTATTCTAATCTGACTTCTCTCATTTTTACTGCTATTTCAAATGTAAGGCTGTGACTGAGTAACAGATATGAACACTTTAATCTGACCAGTCATTTACTGTTGAGTGAATGGGAATAAATGAACTAGGGGTGATTTATAACAGTCTTAGATATAAGTTTCCGCTACTATTCATGAGAAACTGCGTTTGAGTCAAAACAAAAGGATTTTCTGCTGACCAATGAGAGCTTAGGAAACCTCAGGAGGCATGAAGTGGTCCTCTTTAGCCTTTGTCCAAGCAGACTCCCAGCAGACCACATAGTGTTAGGAAGCGCATGCGGGAATGACTGGGAGCAGTTCTCATAGATTTTAAAGCTAGTTATTGTTTCTCTAAAACACCATTCCATGATATTTTATTTTTCTCTTAGCTGCTTCTTCATTGAAATTATATTTGATTTAAATGAAACGCCCTTCTAAAATAAGCCTTTACAATTTTGATCAGAAAGACTTTTTTGGACAAGTTTATGCACAAATTCAGGATTTGGTTTTGATTCCACTTCTCTCTTATGATTGGAAATAAAAAGTATTTTCTCTCAGGGAACATTTTTACAGAAAATTTTAATAAGGGTGGCCAGGCAATAAACAATGTACACTGAGGGGTGGTTGAAGTAGATATGCACCAAAACCTCAGGGTCAATCAACACTTTTCCAACAGGAAAATTAGCGAGCAAAACATCCATATTTTCTAAATAAAGACAAACTATACTTTCCAATAGCCTTTGCTTACAAATAGAGGAATATATTCAAAAGTCCGTGCTTTCTAGATAAAAAGTATAGTGGATCAAATTCTTTCTGGTTTGAGTTTTGGGCGAACATCTTTTCCATTGTCATTACTTACCTACTTCTATCAGTAATTATTCTGCATAAAATTTATATTTACAAATACTAATATCTACATAAATTGATCATTTAATACTTTTTTATTAAAATTATTAATCTATAATTTTACTGAAGACTCCTAGATGACTTGCAGAGACACATAATTTTCCAACCATTTGTGAAATCGTACGAAAAGTTATGCACCGTAATTTTGTACGTTTTGGACGTTTTTTTCGTCGTATACGCATGCGCATCTGACGCACCATTCGCGAATATAGAATATAAATTACAATTAGCCCTAACCCTGACCCTAACCCTAACCCTAAGATATAAAACAGCAAGCAACGTAGTTAGAGACATGAATAAGTGATGATTGCACTGTTTTTCCCATTTTTACGTCCGCCCGCAGATCTGCTTTTTTTTTTTGTCTGCCAGAGCATGCGCACTGATGTGGTTTTTTGAGGAAAAACGTCCAAAAACGTACGAAATAGTGTGCATAACTTTTCGTACGATTTCATACGCACTCATAATGAGAATATGTTGAATTTTCTCTTTACCCCATAAAACCCAAAATCTAGTTCTGAAAAGAGCATGAATTCTGCATTTATCATCTTTAATGTTAGTATATTGATGCGCATAATTACCCACAGTGTTTCTGTTGTCAAGTAATTGTTAATAAATGAAAAATTAAAATGTTTTGCCACCATCTGTATTAGAGGGAAATAAATGGTAGGGTCGTCAATGATTGGCTAAGGGGGCCAGGGGTGGCCATGGCCCCTCATCTAGCTCCGCCACTGCGTTTTACAAAGTTAAATTGGTGCAATTTAATCCCTTAACTGCATTTGCATTTCTTTTTTATGTTTCTAAATATTTTGAGTCATTTTTATGAAACTCTTCTAATGAATGTGATTTTATTACCAGATATATCTAGTCATCATTTCATTTTCTAACTGTATTTGCAACAAACCACAAAGTGTTCCAGGATCTGCTGGGTTATACAGAACATTGATATAAGAATGATATAAGAACCTCTGTTTATAACCACTGAGATAAAGACAAGTTTAAAATTGTCCATGTAAACTATTTTCTCTCTAAGCAGCCCACGTCTCTCAGTGGAGTTTCTCCTTCCTCGTTCTAAAGATGGGCTTCATTCAGGAAAGCAGCTAAAGAAAATACCAAACAATGAATATATAACTAAGGTCTCAAAGATGCATCATTTACCTTTTTGTAGAGTAAAAATTCTGCAGATTTACTGTTCCTGTTGAGCTTAGTTTTCATACACTAAAGCCCTTTAGTAGGCGACCTCAGGAAAACACTGTTGTCACAAATCTTTGAGATTTGCAAATAACTTCAGCAAATAGCCAGAGACCTTCTGGAAACACAATTTTTGTCTGTCACCACCGATTTTTCGTTACATTTGGGATTGAACTTTCACAAGACTATTAGACTTGCACCGGTCAATTGGCAGTGCTCAGAAATCAAACGATTTTCACATGATCGGCGACCGGACGGACATTATGAAGACCACCGATTTTAAGCTCTAGTCATTGTGTTGTTGATGACTTTTTTCTGAGCGGACATGCATGTTTCTCCCATGCTTGGTCCATGTTTGTTTTGGTCAGAGTACCCAAAACAGAGGGACAAATCACCCTGACAACAGAGGGAAGAGGAGTTAGTAGCTCAGATAGTAGCAGTGGGGAGAACATAGGGAGCGAGAGCACTATAACCGGGTGCCAGCCATGCTGCCCTCTGCAGCAGAGAAACCAGAGTGGTAGATCACTGGGCAGACAGTGCACCAGAGCAGACAGATAAGTCAGATCAAGAGGAGAGTGGAGAAGCACAGCGGAATAGATAAGTCCATGACGAAACAGCTCCTGGGAGGGGAGGAGCTATAGCTGACCGAGGCCAGATAGGCTAACTGCGGAGCATCTAAGGAGCACAGTGGGGGATTGAATAGATCTGCCAGGGAAAAAGGATGCTGATTGTGGGGCAGAGGCTACTGTTGACTGGGAGTAGGACAGTGGTCTTTTGGAGAAGCCCTCCATGGAGAATGAGCAGTGAAAGCCTACGGATAATCGAGGCTAGCCTCTAGAGGCTAACTTCCAGAGGTGGAAGGGTAACAACGGAGGATTAGAGGAGCCTGCAGGCATACATTGTGATGGAGGGGAAGGGGACTGATTTTAAGCACCAGTCATCAACAAAACAATGACCGGTGCTTAAAATCAGTGGTCTTCACACTGTAGGTAGGATGATGAAACAGTCCTTCTAGGGCTAAATGAAAACAGCTTTATTAAAAGCTTTCTACAGACCTCTTAAGAGCATTCCTGCTTCATCCTTTGTCTACATTATTTTCTCTATCTCGCAAGCTTGTCTTACCTGCCACCTTCACGAAAGCAGCAGTGAGTTCATGATACTTTCTCATCTCCTATATTTTTGATACTTAATGATACAATGTCAATGTACATGAGACAGCAGCTGAAGAATTTATGGATTTGATACTGTCATCGGCGATCGACGGATACTGATTTTGTGATTGGAGAGCGGCTCCCAAAATCCTGCCTGGTGCATGTTTAGTATTAAAATAATGTATATGTTTTTATCTAGACATCTAGTAGTTGCATTTGTACCAGCAGAGTCATTTACCTGTTGGAAGGTGAACCCCTCTTCTACTCTCTGGTCCACTTCAGTTTTACTATAACATGTCTTCATTGTTATTCTGTATTTTGCTCCACTCATTTTTCTATAAACCAGCTTTCCTTCCCCTGCACACGAAAGTCTCCACACCATGATCCCGCCACCACCATGTGTCAATGTTAGGGTAATTTTTTAATGAAATGTGGAGTTTTGCATATAGACAAAAGAAATACAATATAGTTTTAGCACACCAGATCACCTTCTTCCACTTGTTTGGTGCAGGTGGGACTGTACAGGGCTTTTGATGAACATCTTGACAGTCAGACAAAAGAGTTGTCGTGTCAACAGCTTTTCTGCTGCTCCTACAGAGTTTTCAGGGACCTCTTGCATGCACCTCTGATAAGGACACTTATGTAGTCTGTATACATTTAGTTGGATGGGTATTTCTTATAGGATCTGTGGTTGTGCTTTTTTTGTTTTTATTTTGATGAACTGAGGAGGTCAAAATGCACATATTCCCCTTATTGAATTTTAAACCAATCCAGCATTTAAAGACTATATACACTGTGGCATAAAATTACTCCTCACAAGGGATTTGTCTGCATGTGTGATGTCTTGTGCCTGTTACTTCCTACAAGTTGATAAAGACTGTGTACAGAGCTGAGACACACACAGTAGGCGTTCCAAATGTGGTAGGGATTCTCTCCATCGCTGAAATATATAATTATACAAAGAGTGGGATGGGTGATTAGGAAGATTTAGACGGGGCCTAGCGTGCGTGGTCTCCAGCTGGTACACTCTAGTTCTGCTCCTGGTCATCTCATTTCTCTGATTTCTGTGAAGCGAGAAAGTGCCTCTGATTAATTTTCCTACTTACAAAAGCAGAGCTGCTTCACCTTTTGCTCAGCAGTGATTTAGGTGCAGTATTCTTTAAAAGAAGATGATGAAGCATTCATTCATGAAAAACAGGAAGAATTTTGAATAAATAAAGTCTGGTTTACCATTTGTGTCGGTTCTGAGTTTCTCGGCCACACATTTACTGCATGTAAAATTGCTAGCAGTATTTGGGCTACCTTTCTGTTTCTTTTTTTAGGTACATATGATAGCTCTTGCGGGGATGAACCAGCTGTTTTGTAGTAATTACTGGAGCACAGAGATTGAAAGCCTTTGTTATTAAAATATTAGCAAGAGATTTCTCAGGGGGAAAATATTCAGTAAAAAAAAACAGAGGGTTCCTATGCAGTTTATAGAACTGCATGATAAAGAACCACTATATCCTAGATGTGTATGCAGTTGGAATGGAATATTTGGAAAAGATAAAAATATACATCCCATACAATATAAAAATATACATCCCATGATTTTGGGAAAATAAACATTTTTTCTAAGGTCACTTAATCAAGAAAACTAAGATTATTCTGCATTAAATAAATCTGAAGAGAAATGTCCATATGTGACACAGAGATGTCAATAGATATGAAATATTTCTGTGGCTTTGAACAAAGGCTACAGGCTTGATTAGTCAAAATTAAAAGGTAAATTAAAGATGAAACATGGTTTTTGGACTTAAAATGGGTTCTTCTGTCTAAGACAACTTGCACTTGAATCACCGTAGCATCCAGCATCAACAACACATTTAAATAATACACTGCTTTATTCAATATGCCTTCATTTTCCTCCAGACAAATGCCATAAGTCTTGAAATAAGTAGTGCACTGATTTATTCAACTCAGCCACAGATTAGAAGCTGTAATAAACACTGTGTGTGACCTGACTACTGGTGCAAAGCTCGGTTTGCCCCACATTTCTTTCTCCAATGTGAGCTCAGAGGCCTTTCTTGAAAATTTAACATCATCATTCCATCGTATAAGAAAGCCTCTAACCAGAGGCGTATGGATTGTAGCCCCAGTCTGATTACTCTCATTTAGCACCTTTTTTATTTATTGTTCCTCCTTTTTTTTAGCCTGAGAGCCTGAAGCGACACTGTGTGTTTCTCAAATGAAGCATCTGACCTCACGGTTAGGGGGCTTTTTTATCCCAGCATCTGCTCCAGCAGGCCGAGTCATTGATTCACTTGGGGATTACTCAACAGGGCACACATGACTGTCCCTTTACCTCCAAACAGTTTTTAGATTTTCAGTTAACTCACATTGGTGTGTTTCAAATGTTTCAGATCAGGTAATTCTGCAGTGACATGTTTATACAACAGTCTTACAGCAGGAAATAACCAGGTTTAACTCTACTGGTTTGGTCAAGCAAGTGGAGTTTAGATAGGAATCTGGCTTTGCTAACGGTTTTACTCTTGTAGCCATATTTTATATTTGCTTTATCAGATATAAGGCTGGACAAACTACAGTAGGTGCAATTCTTGAAGACAGCTTAAGACAGTATGCCCATAATTCTTTAATCACTTTACTGTCTATGAATTAAACAAGGGATGTGTTTTCAATTGTTTGTACTTAGGGGAATCTGAATAAAGTGGGTAAAATATATGAAAATGTTAATATGTTAGTGTGCAAGGTGATTGGTCGGCATGCTTTCTTGATTTGATCAAATGTCTCCTTGAATCCAGACCATAGGAGGTTTACTGTGGTCTTTGTTGCCCATTTCAAAGCTGGAGCCGATGTCTGTACCTGTAGCTGCAGACAGGTGTGAGGAAAGCTTCATTTGGATGACTTTCAGAGGAAGACCAGGACACTCTTTCACATTTTTCTCAACATTAGTTAGAAAACAATTCTAAGATACACTAAAGGATAACCCAAACATCCAATTCAACCCCCCAAAAGCACCTGAATTGTTACTTAAAGGTATAGTGGAGGATTATTTTTCTGGGTGGATCATCAAAATAAGTGGTCCTCCCAATTGTCAATCATTCTTGAGATATGTTTACGTAAGGCCATCATACGTGGTTATCCCCATTTTCACTTACTGATGGTGAGTCTGACAAAGTGGAAAAATTGCAAATCTTCTTATGGAAAGTAAGCTTGTATGAGCGACGCAAACAGCTTTTAAACAGAGCTTGCACAAGGAGAAATGGGCTTGTGCATGCTCTTTGCACGCATTTAACAGTCACTTCCTCTCAGGTGCGGGTACTGGGTTGTGCATGTGCTTTTTTTTTTTAAGTGTGGAGGGCGGGTCTTTTCAAAAACTTATGAAAAATCCTCCACAATACCTTTAACTGTTTCACAATTTTTTTTTTTTAAAGGTGTTTTACTGAAATGTTATGGATCACTGGATTTTAAGCTCTCTCTGTGAGTTATTTTCTGTGTGTTGAGAACTGCTTGGTCTTTAGATCTTAAAATAAGTCACCTGAAAATACATTTCAGTGCGTTTAAATGCCTCGTTTCATTTGACAGTTGCCGGTAACTTGTTGCAATCCCCTAAATAGTAGTTCTAAACACACATTACTTAAAACAACTGTTTTCTTATTTTTTCCCAGAAGAGTGGCTTAGAGAGAAGTTCTAACATGTCAAGTCATTAGTGAACCACCTATTAAAACAACACAAATGTAATAAAGGTAAAGATTTGATTTCTCATTGGATCAAGTTAGGTTGCCAGTTGCCCCTGATACCCTAAAGTCAAAATGATTTAAAATTCATTACATTAATCAAAACAAACAAATACAATTATCTTCTCAATGTATATCAAAGAATCAAAACAATAGATACTGGCACATTTTGTGCTTAAATAGTTTTTTTAAAGGATAAGGAAAATATGCTTTTATTCATATATAGGGATAATCTCAGATTTGGTTTATAAAATCTACTGCAAAAGAACATGAAGCAGATTTTTGTTTTTTATGTGAAATATGCCATAAAAAGATCAGTCATTATTAGATTCTACCAGATAAAAAAAGAAAAACAAAACAACAATAACAGGTCCATTAAGCTAGATTTATTTTTGTGATCACAATAAAATGTATATTGTTGTAACTATGTTCCAATAGGCCAGATTTATACATCATGCTCAGTCTTGGTCAGACACTCTGTTGAACACATTGCAGGGTGGATGATTGCAAACACAAACAGCCACTGAAGTCTGCTAGAAATAGCCTTATGTTACGTGGTTTACTATGGTCTGCACATCAAGCTGTTAACTCTAGCACGCTCTCCTTTACAGTGGAAAAAAAACTCTTTTACTGAACCAGTGCTGCTCAAATGCTTACAGGCATCCACTGTGTCTCGCTAAGTTCACCACAACCACAATGCAATGGAAAACAACTAAAGAACAGCTTTCTTCCTGCAATCGTCCCGAGTAAAGGCCACTGAAAGCCACAGAATGTGACCCTAAGATGTGAAGGTTTTGAAAACCAATGCCCCATATGAAACAGCACCCAAGTGCCTTATTTGATTGTAAATGGAAACATCATTTGTAAATATGATGTAAGCTTGTAGTTATCAACCATATTTTTTTGCACACTCTTTCAAAGTCTTAGATTCATATTCAAATTTCCACATTTCATCATAATATTGACAGATCAACTCCAGGTACAGTGGTGCATATTTATGTTTCTAGAAAAAGAATAATGCATGGTTTTTCAACATTTTTATAGAGAAAATATGTAAAGTGAGGTGTTGATTTGTATTCAGACACCCTAAATCAATACTTTCTAAGCTGCTATTAGAGCTGTAGGTTTTTTGGGGTGTGTCTCTTTGAACTTTATACATCTGAAAACTGACAAATGGAAAAAAAAAATTTCAATTGATAGGACTACTTTTGCAAAGCATTGCAGTTTTCTCTTTTACTGATCTGTGTTTAGGAATCCAAAATAGTGCATTTCAGAGTAATTGATGAAGCTAAATTGACTGGTAGTTTGTCTTGCGTGTCCTTGTGATGGGCTGGCCATCTGCCCAGGCTCTACCGTGCTGTTTTGTCCCCGTGCGGCTAGCACATGCTCCAGTCGCCTCTCAACCTTGAGCAGGACAAAACAGGCTCAAACTGAGGAGCGACGGATGAACTGTTAAGTAGGAATGTGGGAATTTCCATTGTTAAAAGTAATAATTGGAAGTTTTGACTTTTTTTTTCTAAAAATAAGCAATTTGGAGACAAAACGTTGAGTTTAAAAATCCATGAGGAAAACTGCAAAGCTATTATGAACTCTACAATTCAATCAGAATGAAATCCTGGAAAATATTAAAAACATTTTTATTTGTGCAACATTGTTAATATTTAGGACAGGTCTGCTCTTGTCCCAGCCTGCTGTAGCTACAGTTTCACACTTGTCAGAAGTGGCCTCTTATTGCACAGTTTCACAGCTTTTTTTTTTTAGCAAATCGAAAGCAGGCTCTCGTTTTACACCGAATGATGCTGAGGATGATATCTGACTGCTCTCTGTCTCAGCATGAAGTGGGGGTTTGAGCATGAAGGAAACAATGTGTGCAGGGCATCCATGATGGATGGCTCTTCCAGTGAAGTTAGCATTATTTATTCCTGATGAGAGCTGTGGATCACTGCCGGGGATTTATGTAGTTTTGGATGAGCGACCACTCTAGAAGGTGTTGTCTGTATGAAGTAACAGGCTGGAGCTGTTTGTCATTGAGACTGATGAGCTTCCTGTGATTAAGCTACCACACTGAAACATTTATCAGCTTTATGGGGTGCGTCACTTGGAATCATTTTTGTTTTAGCTTTCAACTGGGATATTTATACATTTTATTTGCTGTTGAAAACAGTTTCAAATAGAATTTCCAACTCATATTTTTGATGAACACGTGATTTTGTGCATTGGAATAGCAAAACATTCATTATTTGTGCTATATATGGCAACATATTTAAAAGAGGAACTACATCATATAAAGTGAGAATACAATCTGAGACCTTTTAGAGAACGGTTGCTCAGCAAAACAGCAATAGTGCGCAATTGGGATGCACTACTGGGCTTTTGAGGTGCTGAGTAAGGGTGGTAAATCTCACAAAACCACAGTGCCAAGGTTTGGGGTCATTGCTCATGCTAATGATGCATGCAAAACCAAACTGTTTTTTCGTCCCTTACCATCTGTGCCCAGTTGTGTCTCATACATGCAACTTGGCGACTGGCTACAGGCCCCTTCTGTTTGTAGTTTGATTTATGGCATTGAAGATTTGTATAGGCTGAGTTTTTCACAGCATAGGTGTAACCATATAAAAGTTCTGTATTATGCAAAGTGTGTACGAATTCATCACAGTTATTAAAATTTTGGCGTTTGTGTTAAAATATGTAGCAATGATAAATATTTCAAGCATAAACTAATGTATTGACATTTAAATAGGCTGGAAAGGTTGGACTCATAGCTCTTAAAAAAGCGAGCTGGATTTGAACCGGTTTAAGGTTAAACCTCAGCACCTAAATCCAATTTCAGTCTAGAATTTGACTTGGAAATTTTGAAGCAAGTATTGCAAAAGATATAGAGTGATAAAACCTAAAGCTCTTACCTTCCCTTGATCATGGTGTGTTTGGAGAATGATTACGGATTTACAAAAACCTTTACTGTGGTTATACAAAACTCTATATTCATCAAAGCTCAAGCACAAAATAACAATTTCTTTATCTTACTTTGCTCTAACAATGAATATGTGTTTACACCATGATGTCGCTGCTCATATAGAATAAAACAGAATTCAACTTTATAGTCATTACACTGTCACAAGTACAAAGGAATTAAATGTAGTTTGCATCTATCCAGAAGTACTATACAGGATATAAATATTTATTTAGATGTGCACAGAAACTATGTATGCATGGACTATATATGGTATATATAAACAGAGAGTAATTGTAAGAGGCTATATAACAAATAAATATAAAAAATTATATACATAATATACAGGAACGTTAGGATATGGATTATATATATGTATATGTATATATATATATATATATATATATATATATATATATATTTATATTTATATATTAGAGGGGTTATAATACAGGATAAATAATGACAGATAATGGCAGATAAAAGATTTACAGATTGTGAATATTTTTTGATTATCCCTAGGGCTGGACAATAGGACCTTTTTAATTTGAGTCGCAAGTTGTTCTGATTTTTTTTTTTTTTTTTTTTGTCACCCGTACTTGAAGTACTAGGGGCATGGTAGCTCATATTTAGGGTCTAAGATATGAATCATATTAATAAACCTCATCTTCCCCACGGTTCATATGGGCAGCATCTCTTTGGCTATGTGCAAAGTGACATTTTTCCTGATTCTGCCCATTTCCTGTCATGTGTTGCCTTGTACAAAAGGTTTGGTTGCAGTTAGCTATTCTTTAGCTGAGGTTTGTTGGTCAGTGCGGTTTTGTTAGTCTCAGAGAGAGTGGCATTTTTTCCTTTCGCCGAAGAAGGTCTTGAATAAGGTTTGTGGTGCAGCTGCCTTTGATTGCTAAGGCCTTTGGGTCACTGCTGCAGGATGAGGTCTCTTGTTCCCCGTCTATCCCAACAAGCCCACACCATTTCCAAACAACAGATCATCCTTTTCTTGGGAACAAATGTCCGACTCTCATGCTATGATGTTGCTTGCTGTTTTGTGTGAGGTGTCACTTGCCCTACTGCAATGTGAAAGCAACGCTAAGAAACCTACAGGGAGACAAAAAGTACACTGTTGCGCAAAACTCAATATACTGCAACAAAAAATGAAATTAATTAAATCAATATTTCGCCCTGGCCTACTTGTTCCTATGAAGTTTCAAATGTTTAAAAGTAAAACTACGTTGATAAAGATGATGTTATTTAGTGTGATTTGGAAGATGAGTTACCGTTTACCATGATTTGATATAATGAATATAAAAAAGCAACCATTGTGGTGTATTACTTACATTTTTTTCAGGGGTTTGAATTAGCTTAGAGATAAGAGTTATTTAAATTAGCACTGAAAGAATCTAATCATACCTCTTTAGTTGGAAGCAATACAAAGAGTTAATCCCAATGAATGGTTACATTTTTGTGCAATTGTTCAGTGTCTTCTTTCCACATATCCTGCTAATTGGCCATAGCACCGATCTGCAGGGGCTTTAGGAACCACAACTCCACTGAGCTGGGTGCCTTTTCCAATTACCTCTGAATTCTCTTTTTAAATAAACAACCATTTATCAACACAGTTGTGTTGTTTTTGTTTGCATGACTTTCAGACTTCATTGAATTTCAGCTCATTTTTCTCCTAACTGATTGTGGCAGTCCCTGTATTCACCAGGACTCGTGCAGCTGGACGTGCTTTTGAGAGTGCAAACAGCAGCTGCCCAGAGGCAGTTGTCTACCGGATCTCTGAGGTCAGAGGTCAGCATCACCTTCCATTTCGAGCAAATGTCCAGCCAAGGTGTCACACATGGCCCAGAGAGCTGTTTACATTTTTTCCTCAGGCAGACAGCAAACCAACTAAAGGGCTTGGCTAGGGTCACATCTAGTTTGTGCGAATGTTATTTCCATCGCCGGGTCTATCATTTTGTGGGATTATCCCTGCCTGGTTATTTGAAGCTGGGGTTTCATATCTGTGCTGGCAGCTGTTGCCAATATGAGCCGTTGGCCTAGTGGAGAAATGATTGCGCTTTGTGAGATGGATGTGTTATTGAAAAAAAAATTCAACCTGCCTTTATGTATCAGCAGCATAGCAGGTAGTTTTTTTTTTTTCTTACATCCTGTAATCCACTTCCTAGAGAGAGCAGAAGGTGATAACATTATAATTTTGATTTACCTAAAACTTAAATTACAGTGTAAGTAATCCTCTTGTAGAGGTGGAGCATATTGGAAACCTTGAAAATTAAAATACCCTGAATTAATCCCCACCTGCATTTATAGGGGAGCAAAAAAACACCTTTTTCCTCACCTTTAATTTTTAAAATTAACCGACCTCCCTGCCTGTGCAGCCTGGGGAATTCGTCCAAAGGTTTATTATTGGGGAGTTCGTTAAAAATGCAGCAGAAAAGAGATAAAGCTCAGAACGCTATGAGCTTAAAATCTGAGCTCCAAGTTAATATTATGGATCCACTGGGAGAACCTTTGTGTTGCCTCCTTAAAACTGTTTTCATTAGTTCTGCTCTTGAATGAGGGAGCAAGAAGACAGCTGTCGAGGCTACGTTTGCCTAATTCACTCATTTTCTTGGCGCACCAGAGCTAACACATCATCCATGCACATTTCCCTACCTGGTAGCAAGCTCAGCACGGTTAGGCATGATTATTGACAAGGTGTGAAAGTCTACTGCATAGGATTAATATTGGGGAGGATTAAGGTAAAGAAAAAAGCAGGTTTGCAAACATTACAGCCTGTTAGTTTTTTTTCTCATTCCTGTATAAGATCAAAGGTGAAACTATGTGATTTTAAATAGAGAAAAAAATTGAAGAAAATCTAATTCTTACTCCACATTTTAGATAACATCTAGGAATAGGCAGTACTTTTTTTTTGGGTATTTACATTCATTTAAGTTTAGTGTTATAGTACACAGTTTGCTCCATTTAAGCCATTAGAGGTGCATTAATAAGATCACTAATTCAAATAGCAGCCATTGTTTTTTTCACACTTTTTAATGACACTATCAGAAGCACTTATCCACCTCAGGGGGAGACCTGCCAGTGAAATTAAGACAATGAATAAAACATTAGATGGAGAAAAGTGCTGAACTGGGACTCTGCCCAAGACTTCGGTTAAGCTGCAGTAATGAATTTAGGAGCATAGGCCACTTTACTCACTGCCCTCCTCTGTAGCGAGGCAGACCTGACTCTGTGTTATGCTTTGACCCTGTATGGTTGAGATGAGGGAAGATTTTCTGGTCTTCAAGAGTCTCTTGTTTTCTGATCTTCTACCTTAATATTCTGGGATTTTATTCTTGTCTTTTATGCTGGACCAAGGTGATATAATGAATTTTCTTTTAGGGAATCTCCTTCCAAGCAATAATTATTTTTTAATTGTGTTTTTATTTTTTGTTCTTGTTTTTTTATGGTGGGAGCATCTTCTTGTGGCATATTATGCAATCCCCCTCATAGATACATTATTTTTCATTCATTGTTGACTTTGTCTATGATTACCAATGATGCCCTTTTTCAACTGTTTTCATGAAAATCTAATAAACGTTCAGTGGTTAATGGTTATAACTGCAGAGGTATAGTTTAGGATTCTTTCTGGCAAATATGAGCTCCAGTTTTATTTAAGGTTCGACTCTGTTTTAGACTTATCTAAATAATTTTCCTAAAAACTATAACACAAAAGTGAAAGAGGTAGTATTTTCTAGAATGCAACAGACAAAAAGAACTGCCGTACTATCATCATTCATGGATGGAAATATCCAATTTGATAAACTTAAAAAAATGCAAAAAGAAAAAGTGATTTAAATTGTTTCCTGAAATGGAAAAAAACATTCTAAAATTTTCAGGCTCTGGAGTGAAACTTTGTAAAAATACTCTTGAATTGTGCTGCTTATAATGGCTGCATGTTGGAGCAGCTCTGCTCGCTTTATTCTTGGTGGGGAAACAATCCTCTGATCCTAAACGTCAAAAGAAAAAGGTAAATCCTATTAACATCATGGGAGACGAATTGAGTGTGATGGAGGAGTATAAATACTTTGGTGTTCACCTGGACAACAGACTGGACTGGAGACACATCTGTGACACTGTTGACAAGAAGAGACAGAGCAGACAGTACTTTCTAAAGAAGGGCAGAGTCTGACTTCTTCTGCCATCCTCTGCTGGGGTAACAGCATCAGAGCTAATGAGTTAAATAAGCTAAACAAGCTAATTAAGAAGGCCGGCTTTGTTCTAGGAACTCCTCTAGAACCTCAGGAGATTGTTTCACTAAGAAGAATTCTTCATAAAGTGAAAAACATTATGGACAACAGTAAGCATCCTCTTCAGAAAGAGAAGAAGCCTCATGTGCACTGACTCCCATCATCAGGAAGTGCTTCGAAAGGGTGGTTTAAGAGCACATTGTCTCCAGTCTGCGGCCAACATTCGACCCGTCCCAGTTTGCCTACCGACGAAACCGCTCCACTAAAGATGCCATCTCCTCTGCTCTTCACCCGAGCCTAGTTCACCTGGAGGAGAAGAACATCCACATGTGGATACTGTTCCTGGGCTTCAGTTCATCTTTCAACACCATCATCCCACAGCACCTAATACGAAAACTGGACCAGCTGGGCTTCAATTCACCCCTCTCAAATTGGCTGATTGACTTCCTCACCAACAGACCTCAGTCAGGTTGGACAGAACCCCTCTGATGACACATGACTGCATCCCCAGGTTTACCACCAATCACATTGTGAAATTCGCAGGCAACACCACGGTGGTGGGCCTCATCAGAGATGACAACGACCTGGACTACAGAAAGGAGGTGGAGCAGCTGATGGACAGGGGCAAAGATAACAGCCTGATCCTGAACGTGGAGAAGACGAAGGAGATCATCTTGATCTTCAGGAAGAACCAGCCTAACCACGCTCCACTGGTCATCAACAGCTCAGCTGTAGAGGTGGTCAACAGCACCAAATTCCTGGTGGTGCACATCATAGACACCGTCGCCTGGAATGTAAACACCACCTCACTGATCAAAAGGGCACAAAAGCGTATGTACTTCCTGTGGAGGATGAGGAGAGCCCACCTGCCCCCACCCATCCTCACCACCTTCTACAGAAGCACCATAGAGAGCGCTCTGACCAGCTGTCTCACTGTGTGGTGTGGAGGCTGCAGCGCCTCAGACTGGATATAGGTGAGAATATGGTGAGAACAGCAGAAAGGATCGTCGGGGCTCCTCCCCCCTCCATGACAGACATTTTTTTCTCCCATCTTTACAGTTTATTACTGTGTCACTTTATGGAATGCAACCATTTATTTACTGTCTGATAAGCTGTACTAAACAATATTTCAATTAAAGTTGTCAAAAAAGTTGTCTAAGTCTCTAAGATTGTTAAACAACATTAGCGTCTTCAGAAAGAGGCTTCTACAGTTCCATTGCAAGACTTCTACAGGAGATCCTTCCTGCCCACAAGTATCAATACCTATACAGTAACAATTTGTTGAAAAACTGCCCATAAGTTACTGCAATGTTTAGTTTCGATTTAATATTAATGAAGTATTTTTTAGATGAATTTCGTCAAAAGGAGCCAGCTGAGGTGGCTTGGGCATCTATTCCAGGTGCTTCCTGGTCGCCTCCCTCCAGAGGTGTTCCAGGCATGTCCTATTTGGAGGAGGCCTTGCGGAAGGCCCAAGAAACGCTGGAGGGACAATTTCTCTGAGCTGGCGTGATGTTGCCTTGGGTTCCCCCCAGAGCAGATGGAGGAGGTGTGTGTGGATTTAGAAGTCTGAGCATCTCTGCTTAGACTTTTGCCTCCACGACCCGGGTCCGGATAAAGCGGAAGAAAATTGATGGATGGATGGATTGAATTTGAACTAGAAAAGCACTTGGAGAGCACAGACTTCCGCCAATCAGTAAATATTCTCTGAGAAAAAGAAAAATATCATTGAAATCCGTCCATAACTTCTAAAGTTATCCTGTACACAGACAGACAGACACACAAACTCTTCTAAAACATAACCTCCTTGGTGGAGGTAATGAAGACACAAGGCCTAAAAATGCTGCACACAGCAGGAGCTGCAGAGATCCACAGAAAGAACCTGTTGTACATAAAAGATGTGAAAGCGTTAATATAATACACATTCAAAACATTTTGTGAGCTGGAAAACTGACACGTCTCCTCCTTAAAACTCGTCAATTTAACATTAAAACAGTGGAGCATCGTCATGCAATGGGGTGCCTTACTTCTACAGGGGAAAGGAAGCTGGTCAGACCCTGGAAAGGATCTGTTGGATCATAAATATTTTGTAAAAGCTGTATAGAAATCGTCTGGATCAGTGCATACTTTTAAGTTAGAAGTCCAAATCAAAACTTCGTCCAATCAAACTTAGCCTCTGTGGCCAGACTTGAAAACTGCCTTTTACAAATGCCCAGCTGTTACTCAGACTGACCTTAAGCTATTTTGAAAAGGAGAATTGCCGCAAATGTTCTTCCCTAAATGTAAGACTTGTAGCCATATTTCCAGTTAAGTATTGTCTAGCTCATTTAATCCCAACATAATGCAATTAAATTTCTGCATTTGTCATGACATAAAAACATTTGAAAAACTTTAGAAAGCACAGCATGATTTTTTTTTGGGAACATGTGTAAAGTGAATCAATATTAAAGCCTTTCTTAAGCATTCATTTCAGATGGCACTTCCATGTTGGTAGCTTAACCATTAGGTGTCATTAAGCTGACCATTATTTTTTCAATACATTTAAATCAATGAAAAGTATTTTTTTTTAAATGATAAGCATAGTTTAGCTAAACATATCCATTGATTAATTGTTCTGGGACTCAATGCTCAGAGCAACATTGACAAGTATGAAGTGAGTTTTATGTTCATCTCTGGCTCTGTTTAACCAATCATGAATATAAACTGAGTTTCACGACTGTGCCCTCTTTGTGCTGGCCTTTTGCTGAACTTTAATTACCGAAGGCAGCCTAGTGGAAAAGCATTTCTTTTCTTACGGACATAGCAGCAACCCCCCCTCTCAGTTGTTTCTGTTTCTGATCATTCTCTGTCCCATTTCTACTCTGACAGTGCCTTCTGTGTTTTCTCTGGACCAGATTCCAGCCTCATCTTGTGAAGATGTGAAAGAGGTCATGGCAGTCAGAAAACTTACACTAAAAGCAAACCCTCAATGTACTTTAAGTTTTTCACTCATCAGTTTTGTTAGGAAAAGGGAAGCATACAGAAAACTGAGTACCAACATTCAGCTTCTAAGTCATTAGATCAAACTTCTTTCCTTCAGGTTTCGCTTGCTTTCTTTTGAGCACCTGTAATTGGTCTCCAGTGGCTTGTTTAGCAGACAAGATAATCCCTGGGATATCTACAGATAGATGAAAGGTCTTGGAGAAGCTTTTGACAGTTTGTCAAGACAGCTTTTCCCGAGGGACTACATGTATTGACAGATCTTTCTCAAAATCTCAAGTTTTTTTCTGTTGCTGTCTTCATTCTCAACCTTTTTTCCCTGATATAATGTCCATTTGCAGCCTGAATACAGATCCTAATTGAAATCTGTTTTTTTGTTTTACTGCTCTTTCCTTCCTAACAAATTTATACATATATGCTTATTAAAAAAAATATGCACAAATTGTTACCGAGTGACTTTTCATGATAACAGAGAGGTGGAGAGACATGAGGCAAAGGTCCAAAGGTCGGATTCGAAGCTGGGTCGGACACTTTAAGGACTAAAGGCTAATTAATACTTTGAAATGAGCTCCTCTGTGTAAGTATCACGGTGAATGCAGAGACGTCCCCGCCCCCTCTACAGGCACTCTGCTGCACCTCTCCGAAATTGTAGGTGATCGCAGACAATGTCGCAGACAGGAGGCCTCTGATTGGTCAAGTCTACATTCGCACTACACTATGCATAATTCCTGTTTGGTACCTTACCGGCTTGTTTTGTTTATGTGACCTTAATTGCAGAAAACGACTCGTAAAGTTGGATCAGCTAGTGGAGCGAGGTGAGCGAGAACGCCTGGACCCTTTTTCCACCTGGATCCCCGCTCTTTTTCGCCCTCATGTCCCTTTGATGTCGGAGAAACTTGCCCCACTTCCTCACCACCTCGAACGTATCTAGACGCACAGCTTTTCCGTGATATTCCCCTTTTGCATTGTGGCGTGGAACATGACATAGTGCAGACCACGCTTCAATATTGAGCATAAATCAAAAATGTCTGCGTCAAGCTCACTGCGACACACTGCTACGGGCAGTATAACCAGCCCTTAAGGCAGTACACCAGTGCTTCAATATTGAGCATAAATCATAATTGTCTGCTTCAAGCTCACTCCCACACACTGCGGCGGGGGGTATAACCAGCACTTAAGGTCGTACACCATTCGTGCGTGCCAAACCACCAAAGCATGCCCAGACTTGGCTTGTCAACACTATGAAACATCTTCGTTCCAGAGATTCAGTCTACCATGCATGCTTAAATACCTCTGTAGCTCTAGCAGATGAGTAAGGTTTAATGTAAACATTACTAAACAATATGAGTCATACTGACATTTACCTACTGCCTTTGGTCTGCATAAGAAAACTCAGAAGTACTATGGCAGTAACTTGCTAAAATCTTCAATGTGTGATTTTCTCTGAAAATGGGAACACCATAAAAAAAAAATGACTTCCTTTTTCGAAGCTGTGTTCTTTAACTTTATCAAGTGAGATTCCTGTTCTTGTACCTTGAAGTTTTTGGTTATTTCCAAAGAAAAATTAAGCTTGCTTGAATGTTTTTATTGTGAAATGCACACAAACTAACTATTGGAGTTGGCTTTTGATTTAGAGATTCAGTGTTCTTTTAAGGCTCACTTTTGATATAAATTCTTCTTAAGGGATGCTGCCAATTAAAATAACATTGTAAGTTTGAGAAAATGATGATAAAGCCTTATTTAAGTTCAAAGTTGACCCATAGTTTATGTGCCAGTAATTAGCAAGGGTTAAAATTTGGGTAGTGCACATTTCACAAGTGCACAAGTGATATCAGTTTCCATCATCTTATTCTTTAGAAAGTGTTCATGGCAGGAGAAACTATTCCAAGTATTGCTGATCAGATCATATTGAAATGAATTGCATATCATTGGGAACTGGATAAGATACTTTATATTTTAGTCTTAATTTGAGCTGTTTTCTTTTAAAGATCCTTAAGATAACATTTATTCAAAAAATTTATTCAATAGAAATGAGATTCCTGCAACCTAAAATTGCTTGGTATTTCCTGGAAATCAGTTGGCATGCTCTTCATCACACAGACTACTTCTCCAGGTGAAATAATACGTCCCTGGTTCGATTTGAGAAATTGAAGACTTGTGGAGTGTTCCTTGTCATTTTGAGCTGTCTGAGGACATTAAAAATAGCCCATATTAAGAAAAACAGAGCATTATGAACATACCTCAGTCTAAATCTATTTTATTTCAGTCCACACAGTCGATGCCAGAATACATTTCATTTTTATTGCATGACAAACTGTATAAAAGCCGGTTGGAAATTTGATCTGCTTCAGCATGTTTCTTAATGATTGTTAGAAATTGGTTTCGATTTTTCAGAAAATACAAAAGATATTATATTTTAGTGTGCACTGCAGCTCTTCACGCAGGCATCTACACCAACGCAGAAAGAAAAAAGATAGTTGAGCAAGAAAGAAAGGTGCAAAAACAAAGCAATTTTCAGCAACTAGTGATTTGAGAAACTTGTATTTTGTAGAACATTAGGATCAAATCTGCACGTCTGAATCTTCTGTCACTAAACGGCTGTACAGACAATGTGGAATGCTCTGTCTCTGATTATTTGTTTAGGCTGTGGCTGGTCCAATTTTTATGGGGATAGAGCCATCAGCACAGGACACAGGCCATTAACATTGATGTATGTGTATTTGAAGTTAATTACAATCATCATTAATCTGAGCAATCTCTCTCTTCATGTGCTTCATCTTTAAAGTCAAATTAGGCTTTTCCTGACTTGCAAAACTCATATTTGCAAATTTTTTTCTTTTTTTCTTACATTTTTATATAAATCAAATATTTTTCAGTCCATGCCGAACTTTAACTAACCTTCCTGTGTTCAAAACTAAAAATAAACATTCATTTGGCACATATGATTAGATTTTACATAAAGAAAATCAGTTATACCCAGTTTTTCTGTCTAATGTATCATGTGTTAACCACAATTCACTGTATCAAGAAATTACAAGTTCTGCAGAACTGTTTGTTTTCAGCAGCCTTGTCAATGCTATAACAGAAATGATTGAGTTGAATTTATTTATTTAGTTTGTAAAATGTACGCTTTTACATTTAAGCAGAGTTTAGATGATTTATCCGCTGGAAAGATCACAGATCCAACCTTTTGTACTGCGTGTTGGCACCCCCTTAGGCATGTTTGCGTTCTAGTCGAGCTATTTCATCAGGCTTGACAGACAGTTGCAACATATTTGCTTTATGAATACCACAGATGCGTCAACCTGCCAGTGGCCTGCTGCAGTTAGCCGACTGATGGATTAAGATGTGACTTCCCTTGAGAATGACATTCTCTCATCAATGACATAGTTCCTCCCTTTTGTCGTTCTTTCCACCCTCCCTCCATCTTTCTGGTGTATTTTTAACTTCTCTTTCACTCTGTCTGCATTTTAACCTCATTAGCCTGTATTCATTTTCCTCTAAGTAAGCTTTGAGGAAAAGAATCCCAACAACTTTAACATTTTAAATGCTTTACTGGGTACTAATAGTTGTATTTATAGGAGTTGTAGGATACATAATTAATTGGAAATTTTTGTTTTACTTTATCTTCTAATCCTTGATTAATCAAAAAGGCACACCTTAGACAAACTGGACTGGTAGACCTCCTGCTGTTCTTTAAAAACCATGCTTTTATGACTATTTAAAAACTGGTAATTGACATTTTGAATGCAATCCTTTTAAATGCAAAATGTCATATTTCTACCACTTCAAATTGAAAATGTAAGAGGTTTTTGATTTGGCCTCGGCTGATCTAAAAAATGCACGCTGGTAATTGAAATTATTTTATAAAAATGATGCAGATTAGGGCTTAGAAGAGCTATTAAAGAAGTTGTTTAATGCTTTAAATCTGTCAGCAGGTTTTCACTACTTTTGGGCGTCTTTTGAAAACTGGAAGGTTATGAGCTTGCAGAGGTTTGTATTTTGTTATAGCATCGCTAATATTTAACCTTTAGAGGTGCTCCTATGCTGAATTCGTGGGTCCTGATCCCTAAAGTATGTATGAATAAAAAAATGTATTGATTGACATGATTAATTAATATAATAGCCCACAGTCATGGTGAATCTGCTGTTGCAGATTGCCTTCACATTCTTATTATATCGTATGTGGTCTGTTTGAGGATTTGAATAAAAATGATGGTAGGTGCAATCCTTTTCCAAACAGTGTCCATATTTCGTTCTCTTATAAGACGTTGCCCATCCAAAAATAGTCCTGTTGTCCTGTTGGGGTTTTTATTTTTTGGAGCTTAACCTTAGTTTTTGAAGAGCACACTTTTTATACACCTCTCTCTCTTCACTGGTTCTGTAGGGTGGAGCTGACTGCTCAGTCGGTGGTAAATGACAGAGCTTGAGTAAAGAGGTTGGAGTCTCCAGTTCTAGTTCTTATCAGCTCTACCACGAGCACTAAAGATTTATGCCATAGGTGTGAACACTGGGCTGCGGTGGGGGGGCGGCAGGCAATATCAGCTGCTGTGAGAAGGACTGATGACTCATTTCCACTCTGCTTTTGTCTGATGATATAAGCGTGCAAGAGAAGGCTGCAGGTGTGTCGTACATCAGTAAGACTGAGATATCTGTGCAGTTGTGAATATAAATGTGTGAAACATTGCCAGAGGGTTCAGGCCTGCTCTATCTTTTGAAGAGTGTCCTAGACTTTAGCTCTGTGGGCTTTTAATGATTTGTCTATATTCTATTTACACCAAGTCCTGTTAGCTCAACTTCAGACACACAAAAAGGGCTGAAGGATAAACGGACATGTGCAACTGCAGGAACACCATCAACTGAATGTTCAGTTCTTCATCCTTTCAACTCTGGTCCTTCTTGTTTTTAATCTGTGGGTGACTGTTCTTCCATATGAGTTCATAGAGAAGAAGCTATTTTTTGATAATATAAATCCCTCCTGCAGGTCAGGCTGGGTATCTGATATTTCTGTCCCTCCCTGTGAGAATTCAGCATGCAGCCCTGTAGTTCACAGACTGAATACATTCCTAAGAAGTTTGTCCTTATCACTGCCTCCATATTGTGACTTTGATGCTCAGAGAGGATGGGTGGGTAGAGCAGTTAAGCTGTGTAATTTCAAGTGGAAGTTTGGGAGGAAGTCAAATGTTATTCTAAGTCTCTTTCTCTAGCAGACACTGAGAAAATACTGCACATTCAGCCTTTATTAACTAAAAATTAGGAGCAGTTGAAATTCTTTCAAAATCATAATACATGTGTAATAATTGTTGCCATGGCAGTGTTTTTTATGTCCCCTATAACTTTCTGCTATTATTTTTCAGGTGTCCGAAGATGAGGTGGACTTTTCACCACCAACAATCATGGATATATGTCTATGGACATTTATCTTTTCCAAACTGTGCCATCTAAACAACTCCTGCTTATGTCTTTGAGCTCTATCTCTGAGCATAGTTGCTCTGGACACCATGACACAGATGGATTACAAGTACAGCCTGCTTGGTTCCACCGTGGATGATTACCACAAGCAGCCATTGCTCCTGCAGGTGGACAACACACCTATGAACTTATTTGCAGTCCTGGAAGTAAAACGTGATCTAACGAAGCGCTCTGGGACTGTGAGATGCAAGATCCGCCTCTATGGTTTGCTGTTTTGCCTGGTCGTCATGTTTTTCATCATGGCATCATACGTTTTGTCGGGGGACAAGAAGGGTCTTCTCCTCACGCCATCCCCATACCATCTTAACAGCTTGATCAGTCCCGGACCCTTTGCCTTGAACCTCACTTCAGTGAGGGATTACACACATATAAAACTGGTGGTGAAATCCATAAAATCCAAGGTAGAGTTTCGTAGCAGCCGACAGGTTCCTGAGTTTAAAGCACTGATGAGGAGCGATCCACATGTGAGTAAATCTTAATCTCACTCCACCCTTTCACTGAATTAAAGGGTCTGACCAGGAGATGATGCTTCTAATGTCCACAAATCATAACAAAAACAATATTTTATTACAAAGATGTTGATGTTTTAAAGGGATTATTAAGGAAAGTGGGGACATTTTGAATGGCTACTACTGTATACAAATATGTGCATTATTTTTCTGTTATTCTTTTCATTAGGTTTACCAGATCATCTAGAAATAAAATACTAATAGTCTATGATGGCCTCCAGTCAGAATTATCTGCTAAATTAATCAGACAAGTGTTTGCTTATTGTTTTATTTGAGCTCTAACCATCCCATGTTCCTTGGTGAGCTAAAGGGTCAGCGGTTGGATGATGTTAATATTAAGCTACTGCAGTATATAAAAAGGGAAAACAGGTCGCCATGAAGATACATGTTAATATCTAAAAGTGTTTAAAACATGTTTATTATTATGGTTTGTTTGAATCTGGCAGTCTATGTATGAGTGAGAGGTGGGGTACAATTCAATTCAATTCAGTTTATTTATATAGCGGAAATTCACAAAACATGTGATCTCAAGACACTTTACAGTTCACCAGATCATACAGTCAAATTGATTCAAAGTTTTCTATCTAAGGAAAATGAGTTGATTGCACCGGCTCATTGAGTCGGATGCAATCCCTCACACTAAGCATGCTTGTAGCAACAGTGGAGAGGAAAAACTCCCTTTTAACGGGAAGAAACCTCCAGCAGTACCAGGCTCAGTGTGAGCAGCCATCTGCAGAGGCCGACTAGGATTCAACGAGACAGAAGCAGAGATACAAAAAGGAACTGTAAAAGGCGGCCCCCGTCCAGGAAACACACAGCCAAGCAGACGAGCTCCGAGTCAGCTCCCATGTCAGAGGATGAAGAGAGCACATCCAGCCAGTCACAGTCAGAGAAACAGGACTACACAGAAAAACAGGCCTATCTCGAACATCTATAAACAAAGGTGTTGATGGGAGCAGCAAATCTGATATTTCTCTCTAGGATGGTGTCACAGCCAAAGAGGAACAGACGAGGCAAAGCTACTTTGAGAAAAAGTAAAGAGAGCATAATGTTAGAGATTGAACTAACAGATTCTGCAGAGTGGAAGAATAGATATAGAATGAAGCAGAATGATGAAATAGTGCTGTAAATTGTCATCAATTACTGTAAAAAAGAATTGCAGTATATAATTAGATACCGTTTACAGGTTTTTGCTGTTTATAAATTACAATAATGTATTGTTAGTTTATATAAGGAACAACCAATATTTGTATTTTCAGTTTTCAACATTATGTTGTATTCCATTCAAATTATATCTGATACCTTGCAATTCAATCTGCCAGTAAATAGCTGTGTTTTCATTATACACTATTTTATCACATTTTGTTTTTACAGTTGATCTTACTATATCAAATTAAGCACTGTGATTGCTGATAATCCAAAATGTATGAACACTACATCAGATTATCTTCTGCTCTTAACTAAAACAAGAGTCAGTGCTGCAAAGACAAAAGCTTTTTATTAAATTGAATGGAAATAAATAAACTCAAACAAACATAGAGGTAGTAAAGTTGAGACAGACTGCACAAAAATATTACAGCCTAGTTCTAAATGTGTTTTCGGAGATTAAGAGATCCTTTGACTAAATATCCTATATCATACTTTTTATACCATCCAAAGTCAAATCTATGCTTAAATACATGGCTAAATTTTGCCTTTTGCACTATGATTTATTAATTTATGATGGAATATTACCAAGCTGAAAGAAAAGCGCATGGTTTTACTGGTCCGCATTTCATGTCATCCCAGAGCCACTTTACACTTCCACTAAAAGGTGGATGATTTTCTCTCTAAATGACTTAAAACATTTAATTATCTATTGAGTAACATGACAGACAAACTAGACTCATCAAATGGATAAAAACCAGGCAGCTTTGCTGTAATACGTTACGCTTCCTGGTATATGCAGTGCACAGATCAGCATTGTTTTAGCATTAATAACCCACTAAGACATATCAACAGGGGGAATCATTTCATTTCTAGATTCTCTAACATCTTTGCTATCTAACTTGCACTCTGCATTAAATGATTTCCACTACAGTCAGCTTCTGCGTTTATTAACAATGTGATTTGGATACAGAAACTGAAAATGTTTCACCAGTTAATACTCTATGCCATATTAGGAAATTAATAAAGTTAAATGAAGAATTATTACATTTTTCAATGTCTATCTGCTGGAACACTTCAGAAACACAAAGATCTTACTCTGGGTTTAGGTTGTAATTTTCTAAACAAATGCGTGTTTGCTAAAAGCCTCCAAGAACTTTTAAAGAAACCCATAACAGTATAAAAGTAAAAAAACAGAAGAAATTTACAGATTTAATTTAGTGTACAGTACTTTTAGGAGTTATATAACTAGCTCTTGTTCTCAAGTCATTATTTCGATCAAAGTGTTATATCAATATTTGCATTCAGGAGCTGGATGGTGTCAAAGCTATTTGCTCATTTTGTCGAACTGCTTCTATAAAGAATTTTCTGGTTTGACTTGCAGCCAAAGGGCCTTTCTGTGTTGTTGTGCAGATTCTTTGCAGATACTCCAGCTTCTTCCAACTGTCCAAACACAAGCAGTCAGGGTAATTGACCACTTTAAACTGCCTTCAAATGTAAGCATGGATGGATTGGCTGCTGGGGTGGTGGTCCAGGATTGTTTGTCCCCTCTATTTCTGATAGAAACAAGCTGCCTCGGTCCCCACAGGCATAGAGTAGGTATTTAAAATTGGATAGGCGTGAATCCTGGACTTTAATGCATCTAACCATCTACATTGCAAAAAATATACATCTAAGTAAGTCAATGTATCTTAAAATAAGTGCATTTTCTCTCAAATCAAGCAGGCACAGTGTAAATTGTCTTGTTCCTTTGCCAATGGAACAAGACAATTTACATTTGAAATAAGGAAAAAACAATTGCATGGTCTTATTTCAAGTGCATATGATGTAATTTTCTTATTTTGAGGGTAAAATGCTCATTCCATTGGCAGATAATCTTATTTTCCTACTCAAATTAAGGGTAAATAAACTTATTTTAAGAAAGTTTTACAAATTTTCGGAACGTTTTGCAGTTCCTAGCTGCATCATTGAGAACAAAGCTGGCACAATTTCTCTTCTCTCCAGACACATCCCTGCATACTAAAATCATTAAACAAATGTCTTCCTTTAGTGTTGAAAATTGTTGGTCCTCTGCTGTGCAGTCTAACAGAAAGCTTTGCCTGGAATGTCTTTCAAAGTTAGATGACTGAACAGCTTGATGCATTATTTTTTTTTCTTCTTTTTGCCTTTTCAGATGTTTTCTGTCATCCCACGCAAATTCCTGCCTGGTATCAAGAACCCCTGCTGGTATGAAGAATTCACTGGGAATATTACCACAGATCCGTATAAAACGAACTTGTATGGGCGCTATTCGCGGCGTTTCCGGACAGTTTTTCAGCACCTGAAGAGCACTTTCCATCACCATCTGTTACGTCGTAACAGGAAGATCTACCGCATGCGGTGCCTTCCTTATTTCTATATTATTGGACAACCAAAGTGTGGCACGACAGATCTATACGACAGACTTAGGTTGCACCCGGATGTAAAGTTCACAACTTTTAAAGAGCCGCACTGGTGGACCCGCAAGAGGTTTGGTAAGTAAAGCTTTTCACCAGCCCTGAGATGTACGTATAGATGGAGATCTATACTGATTTACCTTGACTAAGCAATTGTAATGTACAGAGATTTAAAAGAGGTTGCTCCATTACTCTGAAACCAACTCCAAGAAAACTATAAAAGCATCTAAAATGCTTTAAATTTAGAGAAAATGTTTTTGTTTGGAGTAGCCTTTGTGCTATCTACACATTGTAAGTGAAGTTTGCAATAAAGCTTTCCTTTCTTTTTCTTATCAATCATTTAAAAAAAAAAAAAACATACTTAAAATATTCGTTTTCATTATTTAGAAACATTTATGGTGGTACAGTATAGTATTCCTATTGTATTTCTATTCCTTTTTTCATGTGCTATAGAAATAAACTTCCCTTGCTTTGCTTTGAGGCATTAACAGGACATAACTGATTTACCCTATTAAGCAGAATAGCATGAATGTAGCTCACATACACTCGTACTTACATCATTTTATTATACTAGGTTATAGCTGTTCCTAAAATGTCTCAAATGTTATAAGCACACGTCTAAGTTGAGCTCTAGCTGTCTTATTTTGGTACCTTAAGTACAACTCAAGTTCAAGTCTCCAACTAATCTATTTATCTATAAAAAGAAATAAATCTGTTTATAAATTTAGCTTTGAATGTTTGAGCATGCTCTGAAAATCCAACTAGCTCTCAGCAGGTTTCAGTTCAATTAGAGATGTTACTACTCAGGTCTTATTCTGCAGATTTATATCTGTTTTCTCTCTATTTGAAGTTAAACCTGGTTGTTTACTAGATAGTTTCATTGCCTCTTTTATGTATCATTTTAAAAAGCAACTATCAGCCTCCATTAACATCTACTGTTTTAGTGTGTGGAGGGAAAGTACCGCTCATGCTGTAATTCTTCTCGTTAGTGACTTGACTTAAAGCTCCAGGCGGAAGAATCTAGACTAACATCACGGTTTCCTCTACATAGACAAACCTTTGTGGTTGAAACCAATGTCACATTTGATAAACAGAGTGTCAAGAGTTTGCAGGCTTGAGCCCTCAAGAGCAACTGAACATGCTCTTGCACAACCTCACTCTCTTACTCATTTCCTCCATTAGGTCTCATTTCTACACTTAGCATTTAGTGATTGCTTATTCTGCATCTTTAGCTCATCCTAATAGCATACTCTTGTGTATTGCACTCTTAGTTAATCAACTAATTGCACACTCATGCTGTTTATTAATTAGACAGCAAATCATTTAGTTAAATAACACAGCCATAGCATATTCTAGAAATATCTTAGTAGAACATTTGAAAGGGGAATTTCGTGAAATTTTGTGAAATGGCTAATTTGTTTATCATGTCAATAGATAACTTGTTTTTCTCAGAAAACCACAAAGCATGAACAACTCACAGCCACCACCATTCTCACTTGGCATTCAGCTAAGTTTGAACAGGTGGTGAACAAGTCATTCACTAGAACAAAGAGAGAAACACTAGAGTGCTGAAGTGCAAGAGCTCCTTCTCAGCAGACATCTGGTCATATGGCAGTTGCCATCACGTTTTTTATTCTGTGGAGGCAACAATAAAAGAAGTACCACACCATGCGCCTCTAATATGAATAAGATCTGGATAACCAGGAGCAAAACAAAAACATATTTCCCTTTTTTTTTTTTTTTTTTTTAATAAAACCTTCAGACAAACCTTTTCAATCTTGTTTACACTGTATGGTCGGCACAGACGTTACATTTAAAATGTATGCAGATGACTTAAAAAAAAGCATTTTTGATGATTAAATCTAATATTAGCTCATGAAATATTTTACGAATATATATTAAGTTTGAAACAATTAATCAGATTAATTATGATTAATTGATTATTGAAATAATCGTCAACTAATTTAGTAATCCATTTAATATTAACTGGAGTGTAGAGACTCTAACCATGCCTATAGCTGACATAGCAACCCAATTAGGCAGTAATTCTATCAAAATTGTAAAAAAAAAAAAAAACATAAAGATTTTGCATTTAACATACAAAAAAGATCTGTTAATATGCTCTATCCAGGACTCATAAAGTGGAAAAGTGTTAGTTTCACCTGGTTTAAATAAAAAAAAAAAAAAAAAAAAGGGAAATATGTTTTTGTTTT
>NW_015150739.1:289844-315177 GCF_000732505.1 Cyprinodon variegatus
TGGATAACCAGGAGCAAAACAAAAACATATTTCCTTTTTTTTTTTTTTTTTTTTAAATAATACCTTCAGACAAACGTTTTCAATCTTGTTTACACTGTATGGTCGGCACAGATTTAAAATGTATGCAGATTACTTAAAAAATGCATTTTTGATGATTAAATCTAATTAGCTCATGGAATATTTTACAAATATATATTAGGTTTGAAACAATTAATCGGATTAATTATGATTAATTGATTATTGAAATACTCGTCAACTAATTTAGTAATCCATTTAATATTAACTGGAGTGTAGAGACTCTGACCATGTCTTTAGCTGACATAGCAACCCAATTAGGCAGTAATTCTATCAAAATTGTAAAAAAAAAAAACATAAAGATTTTGCATTTAACATACAAAAAAGATCTGTTAATATGCTCTATCCAGGACTCATAAAGTGGAAAAGTGTTAGTTTCACCTGGTTTAAATAAAAAAAAAAAAAATCTTCTTTAAGGAACCTTTGGCTATCAGGTCATTAATCAAGAAAACAATTGACTGATTAACCGATTTGCAAAATAATCATTAGTTGCAGCCTTGATATACAGATATAATATCTTAGATGTTTAAATCCTGTTGTCCTGTAAAGGTTTTACAGCTTTGTAAGTTGACACTGAAAACAAACCCAGTGAAGACGTTTGAAGCAGGGTTTACTGCAGAATAATATCCACAGCTCTAAAATGTTATTTGATGTGGTTTGTACCTTGACCTGATTATTTCTATAGGTTTAGCTTCTTTAGGCAAGACTTTGTATTCTTTCCCTTCGAACTGAGACAATGGTTAGAGCTTATGAATAATGGAGAGTCCAGAGACAATTTTTCTTTAGTACAGTGAGTCAGTGTGTGTGGGCTAATAATGGTTGCATTTTTAAAGAACTTTTTTCTTTATAGGAAAATGAAAAGAGGGCAGTAAAGCTAAAGGGCACTGATCTCCCTCTCAGCTAAGGGCTTTTTTTTATTGTCTTTTTTTTATTGAAAATTAAAGCAGATCAAAAAAGAGCTAATTATTCAATAAACGGCCTAGGCAAGACATAGAGATAATCTTCGTTTAACATCAGCAGCTACCTTTTGATGTCAGTAACCGTACTTAGCTGGCAGATTGTGTCCTCCTGTGGATGCAGATCAACCATTTTTCCACTTGTACTGTAGTTATCAGACACAATATTTTTTGTTTGCATAAAACAGAAATGCACGTTTGAAAGCAATTAATTAGACTAAGGCATTGAAACCCATTATTTTGTAACATTTCTGCAAACTCGAATGTGTTGGGTTAGTCTGACATATTCTTGATGTTTGAGTAAATTTATGCTCAAACTTTTGGATTAATCTGATTTATTTGCAAATTAATTAAGCACAAGATAAACGACTTAATAAAGAAAAACTTAACTGTAATAAAAAAATACTTGTTCAGATTTTGAGAATAAGATCCCATTGACAGTTGGCTGTGGGTGCTGCTAGCATTTCAATGCCTGTTCAATGTTTGGACTATTCATTGTTGCTGTGTAGCATGTCAATTACTATCGAATTGTTATCATAATTATGCTGTTTTTGGCCTTCACCATTATCGGAATAAAAAATAAAAACGTTATTGCATTTTTGTTTTAAATGTGATTGCGATTTGATTTTTACACTTGATATTTTTAAATGCATAAAACTCTGAATGAAAGAAGCAAATACTTTTATGAAATAGTCTTGCATGAATTGACAAACATGAGAACAATATAGAAGCGGATGCAGCTTGGATGGATGTTTGCTTACTTTGTCCTTGGCTACTCCCAGCTGTTGCCTCTTGCTCATCCACACTTAACATTAAAAAAGCAACATACTGCTGTGGTTGGTGATTCTTCAGATGTTTATATGAATAAATGATGTTTCCTCTGGATCTGGCTATGGTACGGCAACATATTTTGCATTTAGCCCTTTTTTTGCTCCACATGGTTTTTCTCAAACCAGAGTAAGTCTAAAGAACTGACGTACCACTTTTCTTTTTTACGAACCGCTCAGTATCCTCTGTTGAGCAGTTGGTGGCAGGATATTCTAGAAATATCTTAGCAAAACTGCTGGTGCAGTGCATAAATGTTTGTTTCCCATTACTGTTTCTCATTGTCAAGCAAACCAGGAACATTTGGCTCGACAATTTGACTGACAAATAGGTTTGTCAGTCAAATGTCAGAGACGTGGAAAAAACCCCCAAAAAACTCTAACGCTAACGAGGTGAGGTTATCGTAGTAGTTAAAACCTCGACATCCATGTGATTAAGGAAATTCACGGAACCCTGCTTTGTGATGAAAGAAACACGCCAGTTGCTGCTTAGTTATGTTATAATACCCCTCAAGATATGGATGAGAAATCTGACTTACAAGTATTAAATGCATCTCTTAGTGTCTTTGCCTAAACAGTTAGGGATAATGATCCATTTGCAGAGAATGTGCTTAAATTCCCTGAGATTGGTGGATTGATCATCCTGCATGGAGCTATCAAATCTGGCATGTTAAGTCTTGTTGTATAAGTAATTCTGCCCCATGGTTGTTGTTTTGTATTTGTTTTTTTGTAGCTCATTATGGTGCAGCTGTGTCTCAGCAATAGGTTAATGTCCCATTTCATTCCCCCTTCCACTCTATGTCACCTTCTCCTAAAACCTTTCAGACTTGCACTTTGGGTAAGATGCTGGTAATTGTATCTTTTCTCCTTAGTTATCCTCTAAGGAAATTGGATTAAAATGTTTTGTATATACGTATTTAGTTTGTTTCCCCTCATGGGACTGCTTGGCTGATACATAGAAATGGTGAACTGATGTGATATGCACTGCATATCTTTTTTGAAGGAACAGACTGAATTTTAAGCAAATGCGTGTACTTAATGCAGTGAAAGACATAAAAGAAACTTTACTTAGAACTGTTTGACACTAAATTTTTATCAAATAAAAGCAAATGGATGCCAGATCCATACTAAAGCTATTAAATTTGCGTCATTTAGACAAAGATTGATGCTGTAACCCTGATTATTCAGATTATTTATTTTATCTAATGCTACATAGATTCTACTAAGTCATTCACTAAGTCACTATAAATGCATAATAAGTTTTGATTACTATTATTAGTCTTTCCCTCTGTTTAGCTTAGGTGGAAGACATATTTTGCTTTTAAAGCATTAATCTGAAATTGACCATGACCTGTAAACTTCATGTAACCTAGAAAGACAGATTCCGAAGATGCTGCGAATGCAAAGATAAAAAATGCATTCTGCATTTTTTATCTTTGATTGCAACTAAAGCATCGGTCCCTTAACGCTGAAATCACTACTAGAAAGATCTGCAATGGATTTTGAAGGAGGTCCAACCCTTTCTTTGCAGGTCCAGACCTGCAAGACATAATCCTGGTGTAACTCCCTCACTGTCACCAGCCTCTAGCTAACATTTTCTTTCCCAACGGACTAGCCTTTCAGTCAGGTTCAACAGTGTAGATTTATAGCAAGCTTTTTGGTATCCATGAGTATTTGAACACGTTGATTGCTTCTTATTGCTTTGAAAATCCTTTTATCTTCCCTTTTGCTCCCCTGGTGTTCAACCTGCTCCGAGCTGAAGACATTTCCTTTGATGTAGCTTTTAAATAAATATGTAAAAAAATTGGTTGTCCTAAAAATTGTTTTATTTGCTTGAAAAGAGCCTGATGGTGCCTGATATCAGTATATATTGTTGTGCTGTTTGCAGAATTATCCAGTCAACTTTCAATAATACATTATAGATTTTAAATAGAGTAAATTGAATAAAGAAATGTGAATGACTTCATTTTGAAGGTCAAAAGAATTTCACAACTAAAAGTTAAATTATATCAAACCTTTAGGCTCATGTGAGGCAAAGTTTGAGTTACAGCAGACATAGAGGAGATTTGTTTTTTTCTTAGCTCAGCTTTATCAACTTTAATACACAAACAAGTCTGTTTCCCTATTTTCAAGATAGAAATAGTGAGGAAACAGATAATGCTACGCTACAAAAGAAGAATTTAACTTTATTGTCATTATTTGATCAAAAAAATGAAAAACTGATCTGTAGCTCTGGGTCGACAGCAATGATGTAGCTTGATGAGTGGTAAAGAATCTTTGGTGCATATATGAAGAAACGAGGTCTCCACAAACATAACAAATAGACTTAATGCTTCAGTTTTCCATCGGCCTTCCCTTGCATCCACAGGCTTGTTGAGACAAAAATTAAAATAAAAAAATCAGTAAAAGCTCAATGTTGTATCCCCTTTTTTTCCCCCCAGGAATCATTCGATTAAGTGAGGGATTGCACGATCGGTATCCAGTGGAGGACTACCTCGACCTGTTTGATCAGGCTGCGCACCAAATTCAGGGAGAGCTTTCTGCAAACACCAGCGGATCCCCCATCCACCCAAACATCATCATAGGTACTTCACATAATCAGTTCACTTTCATGCGACCCATTATACCCAAGTAACTGGCATAGTTACTAACTAGAATAAGAATCAGAATAAAGTTGATTGCCAAGAAGGTTTGCACTTACAAAGAAATTGACTTGGTGATGATGATGATGCAAACAAATCAGATATATATAAATAATACAGGATCTATAGTTATATACTATTTAAAATATGCAATATACTATATACAATATATAGTGTATAGCTATGTACTAAGAACTGTGTCTTAATGCAAAGAACTAAAGTCTTAAATGCATCGTATACTGCATTAAGACTAACTTATTGTCTGTGTGGCTATTTTAAAACTTATAAATCAATGCTCAGTGATATAAAAACAAAAGCAAAGAGACTTAAGATCAAACTGTATTCAGTGGGTCTAATTAAAAATTTATTCAAAATGGGCAAATGGCTTTTTGGCAACATGAAGCACAGTTCTTACCACACAAACAGTTTGCCATTCACGGAAAATAAAAAATGTTTTTAGTCAACATTTCCTAGAATCTTTCAATGAACCTGAATGAGAGTCACACTGAAAGTTAGTGACGTTATGCCGCTGCTATGAAGAAAAAGATATGTGAGTTCTTTTTATTTTTTGCTCTAATCGCTAAAAATGGGTGTGGGGGATGCTTTAATACTACTCTTACTTACGGTATGTTTAATTTCAGATCAGGAATGTTTTAACTAAATGATTTAATGCAGAAATGATTTAATACTATGGCATAAACTCAGTATTCTCTATCTGAAAGGCAATGGTGCTACTAAATGTGACACTGTGTGCAAATGTTCTGTATTTTTTACAACCTTACTGATATGAAAATTATTAGCATTGTAAAAACTAACTAAGAAGTTAAATTTATTAAGTGAAAATGATGGTCCAATAAAGCTTAACCCTCAAACACATAGGGAGGTTATCAGAAGTTAAAGGTAACTGGTAAGATGTCACCTTACCCACACATTAACATCTGTGCAAACATAGAGCATCTCCTCCCTCCATCTTGTCCTAGCATTTAAAAAGAAAAAGAAAATCTTTGTCAGGGTGTGTTAGAAGCCAGAAGGAACACAATGCATTGTCCATCCATCCATTTTCCTTCATGTTTATCCCAAGAGAGGCCGTGATGGGTTATGGTGCCCATCTCCAGCTGTCTATGGGCGAGAGGCGATGGACACCTTGGACAGGTCACCAGTAGAATGCATTGTATCAATTTTATACAGAAATGTTGGAGCATTATTGTGCACTAAAAGAAATATATATATATATATATATATATATATATATATATATATATATATATATATATATATATATATATTTATATAAAAACTTTTTTATTCTCCCCTATTCCTATGTTTTTGGATCAAATTCTTCTATTTTATGTCACAGTTTATAACCAAAATGAACAACCTTTCTTTAGTTTTCTCCTTTGCAAATCAATATTACCTTTTATTGGATAAGCAGAGGTTTGATCACTACTGATATCAATGAAGTTTAAATTATCATCCCTCAGGAGCACATTAAACAATGTGAGAGCCACTTTGGATTGATTAGCGTGCTTATTATTAAAGCGGAGCAGACTTGTTGACTTCAGTCATTAGCTAATATTTAGGCACATTTTTATATTTTAATGTCAAGACAATTTGTTAATACTTTCCAAAACTCCAGATTTTTTACCACACAAAAACAAAAAAAGACCCATAGTTGAAATTCTAATAACTGAATATTTTGTTATTTTTATAAATATGCATAAACAAATGCAATCAGTCATTATGCAGCAAGTTTAATTAAGCTTGAAGGATGCTGATAATTAATTTATTCTGTGTTGCAAAGATTTTTTTATAGTTGACCTTTATAAAGCCTTAGTTTTGTACAACAGGAGGTCTGCAAAATCTTTGTAAGAATAAGAAGGCAGCCAGACTTTGTGTCAAACCCCAAATCTTGATCTTTTAAGCCTTACATTCTGCTTCTCACCATGTACAAGGAACCAACCAAACACTTTAAACTCTTTTAGCCAAGTGCAGGAATCTGCTTATCAGCCTTGCTCTACTTATTAGTCTATAATGGACGTCTTAAGAGTGACATGGCTGCAGAGATCTGAGGGTACAAGATACAATTGATAGCTCGCTGAGCGACGCCTCACACACTGCTAATCAGATCTGCAGGAAGTTTTTATAGCACAAGCATTTCCTGCTCAGATTAAACTCTGCCTTCCTATTTTTTTTTTCTTTGTCAGAACAATGCTCTGTTTTACCATGTACTCCCCTCTCTCTGGCTTCAGGTCATGTAGCAGCACTCTGAGTGTGAACGTATCCTGCATCCCCAGACAAGCTGTATCCAGAAACATTGTTGGCATTTATCATGTCCTGCAACTTCACATGTAATCTTATATTTCAGAGCGTGCAGGTAGCAAGGCTGCTCTGCAGGAGCTGCTTTTACCTCAGTGAGGGAGGGTCTTTTTTTTCTGTTTAATAGAAAGTGACTCAGCTTGTAAGGGAGCCCCTTACATCTTTTTAATAGTAGACATCCTTCTGCCTCAGTTAGCCACTTTACTGGAGTGCTTTATAAAGGAATCATTGTTTTTTTGAGTCTGACCGGCAATAATACTCACAGCAGGACAGAGCAGCCTACACACCTCCTCCTCCATTAGCATATCCTGTTTCCAGCTTCACTTCTCCTATCTCTTCATGTCTTTTCCCATCGCCCAAACACTGTGTCAAAGAAACAACTCAGCTGGGAAGGAAAACTGATTTAACGTTTCAACAATAGCCTTTTCACACTGCAGTGAGTAGAGCTTAGCGTGCTGCGCCGTTTTGTTTCGTTCTTTAAATAAGTAATCCTTGTAGCATGGTGGGAGAGCATGCCAAAAGCCCACTCGGTATTCACTCTATGCTGTGGGAGAGCCCAGCAAGGTGCAGGCCTCCGGCCAGGATCTTTGCCCTCTGATTCTCTTCAGCCGGCGGTCAGGTTGGAGCACCACAGGAATCGCAGTCTGGCTCCTTTATGTTTGTAAAACCCCTTAAACTGACACAAGGACCTTTAAATAGTGTGTGTGTATCATTTCAGACATAATGACATCAGTACTGATCAAGTTTCACATCCACTCTTGTCAGTAGAAAAAATAAGCCCTAGCTTTCCTTTTACTTTGAGCGAGAGAGACATAGAGAGAAAAGCTTTCTCTTTGCAGATAACAGCATAATGAAGGCACAGACGGCCTAATGAATCCTGAATATCATTTCGTATTGCGGTCTGATAAAGCTGCTGGGCGAATTGTTAGAGAAAGGATCTCATTTGACTTGATATGAGCACCACCAGTGTTATTGTGCAGTTTCTCTTCACCACAAATACACAATAATGATGGCTACTTGTTTGTTTGTTTGCTCATACAAATGTATTACCTGAGCCAAGTGAACTTTCAGTGTGCTGACAGCAGCTTTACATCTGAAGACAATATAAAACCGGATTCAACTTTGTTCCAGGATTGTCTTGCACTTCATCCATGGTATCATCGACTCTGATTAGATTTTATCTGTCCTTGCAGAAGGAAAGCCCCCCCACAACATGATGCTGCTGTATCCTTGTTTCATAATGGGACTGATATATGATCAATAAGAAATGTAAAGATCTGGTGGCTGAATCGAGCTACACACAGCGAAAATTGGAGGGTGGTAGAGTGATGCTTCAGAGGTTCACCTGAAACATTTAGTTTAAAGTATATTCACATGATAAAATGGTCTGGTCAAAGTCTAGGCTTAAATCTGTTGCACTGAAAAACGAATCTTGACACCTTCACTCCATCAAATCTAAAGGAGTTGCTGCTATTCCACAAAAATGGGCACACATTTTTTTTTTCCACTTAATATCAGCATTCCTCTAATCTTATGCGGTATTCACTATAACTAAGATCTGGACCGCTGTTGCTGGAGCACATTCCTGTGGGGTGTGTGGAAGTCAGGGTGTAGATGTGACTTAGTATTTTTGCTGACACTGAGCTCTAACCTGAAGCAGGATAGATAATGAAAAAAAAACACAAAACAGACTTCCTATTCAAAACAGCAGACAAAAGAAAAGCAACTTTGTCATATTTGTTATTCAAATTCTTTTAACGAGTTTTAAAAACTAGATTTACTATAAGAAGCATCTGCATTCAATATGGGCTTCTTTAAACCCTTTTAAACATGTGGGTGATTTAAGTTTATAATAAAAATAGCCAGATGAAGCACAGAGACCTCAAGGGTGGAGCAAGCCACAGCAGCCGTTGAATCATTCCTTAGAGGAATATTTCCAAAAAATGTAAACATGAGCAGTGAATTTCACAACTATAATAAAAGCAGTAGAAAATTGTCTGCACTAGTGTTTTGTTGTGCTGTTAAGTCTGATTGTGTTCATTTATTTTTCAGGAGAGGCCAGTGCTTCCACCATGTGGGATAACAATGCCTGGGTATATTTCTATAACAACACCACAGAGGGAGAGCCGCCATTTCTCATCCAGGACTTCATCCATGCCCTGCAGCCTGAGGCCCGCTTCATCGTTATGCTCAGGGACCCAGTGGAAAGGTTGAAAGAATTTCTATCACACTGCAATCAGTTGTTTCCGAAATGCCTTCGACAATCAGCTCTGAAACATGCCCATATCACAGCTGTTAACACAGGCAGGCGCGTCTCCTCCTTTATGAGAGACAGGAGCTCTGCTGTTATGAAAGATGTGCTCAGCTTTTACTGGGGTACGGCTGTCACATAAGTTTCATTGAGATGCGTTTATTCGACCTGTGCAGAGCTCACTCCTGAACGCCTGCCGCTCAATTTAAACTAGGTCTTCTGAACTTACTTGTTTTCTTAATAACATTTTTTTTTTTTCCACTCCATAGAACATCATCGAAGGCCTTCTTTATTTGTCTTTGCTGATTGCTTCCTTGGCACCAGTCATGGGAATGAATTACATAACTGATTAGATTGCCAACGCTTATAAACAAGGCAAAGGAGTTTCAGTTCAATTCAATAAGTTGATTTATATAGCGGCAATTTTAAACACACGTCATCTCAAGGCACTATACAGAGACAGTTCAACCAGATCTTACAGTCAAATTTTCTGTCTAAGTAAAACCAGCTGATTGCATTGACTCATTGACTCAGCAAGCATGCTTGTAGGGACAGTGGAGAGAAAAACTCAATTTTAACAGGAAGAAACCTCCAGCAGAACCAGAATCAGTGTGAGCGGCTATCCACTGAGGCCGACTGGGGTTCAAGGAGACAGAAGCAGACTTACAGAAAGTAGCAGATATACAAAAGGCAACTGTCAACTGGCTCCACAGGCGGCCCCGTCCAGGAAACACACAGCCAGCCAGACAAGCTCTGAGCTAGTTCCCAACATCAGAGCATGAAGAGAGCAAATCCAGCAAATCACAGTCAGAGAAACAGGACTACACTGAAAAAATAGGCAGAGCTTGAATATCTATAAACAAAGATGTTGATGGCAGCAGCACATGTTATATTTCTCTCCAGGATGGTGTCTTAGATAGAAAACTTTGAACCAATCTGACTGTTGTATTGTCTCTGTAAATTGCCTTGAGATGACTTGTGTTGTGAATGGTGCTATATAAATAACTTGAATTGAATTACTATGATGAAGAAATACAGTTTTAGGTTTGGGCTGGTATTTTTTTTCCACAATGCAATAACTTGAATTGAAAGACAAGATGTCTGCTGTATTTATAAATATACCTAGTAAAGTTACCACAACACATTCTGTAATTCTAAAGACCAAAGTAGCAAGTATCTAACTGCCTCTAAAATGATTACTAGAGTTTGACTAATACTGATTTTCTAATAGCAGATGCTGATATTGATTACTTTGACATCAATCCAACCAATCCTCGATATGTGCTGCCAATTCCTTCCTCTATTTGAACGATAAAAGTGGCATAGTGCTATAAAATGTTTCACAAGTCTTTGTTTAAACAGAAAAGAAACATCCATTAGTAATTGAACAAAATATTTAGAAAGGATAGCAAATGGAGGGAGTTACAATACATGTGTTTAAGGTCAAACTAAATGCATTGTTACTGAATGCACTAATGTATAGGTAAACACATTTGTGTGTCGGCTGATGAAGATACAAGAGAAAAATTGAAATACCATCTTGCAGATGATTTGGTTTATATCTAATTATTACTGTCTGTTTTATTTCCTAATAATAAATATGATGATTTTTAACACAGTGGTATTATTTAAGACATTTCTTAATTAGGTTCTACCGATCTTGCATTGTTTACAGCATCCTAAGAATGTTAATCAAAAAGTAATAACCCCCCTGATGCTTAAAAAAATACATTCAGTCAAAACATAACAGCCTTTAGCTGAGATCTTCTAAGGGCCTGAAAAAGAAAAAGGTTGATAATGCCTCTCTTTTTTCTTCCAGGCTTTACTCCGACTACCTTTACTTTGGAATTGCCAATAAGTCTGCAGAGGATTTCCACGAGAAGGTGTCAGAGTCCCTGCAGCTATTCGAAGGTTGCCTTACTGAGTACACTATGCGCTCCTGTGTGTACAACACCACTGTCAACAACGCAATGCCTGTAAGTGGTCCCTCCTTCCTCCTTTTGTTAGGCATCCCTGCCTTAAAGCCAAATTTAGCCACCAGTTAATAAGTTGGTGGGAATGGAGAAACAGAAAAGCCTTGAAATAAAAAAGAGGGAGGGGAAACCACACTTCATTATCACATGTTTAAAACCTTAATGGAAGAACGTACTGCCTCTCTGGGTATAACAAAACCTAGCTCAGAGAAGCTATGAACTTCTTTTAAACTCTCTGAGCAGGACCTTAGAGCCTGCCAGTTCAGAGCCCTTGTGTTAGGATCCCTGCCAGCTTTCCCCACGGATCCCTAAAGCAGAGCGGGTTAGAGGAGAAGGAGAAGAAGGAGACTGGTCATTCCTCTTTTGGCTCCCTGCAAAAACTGTCTGGTATTTAGAGGTCCTGCTCTCCAGCTGTCTCCAACTCGCTTTCTGACCCTGTGGAGGCAATGCTCGCTCTCTGCAGCTGTCCTCAAACTCGATCCACTGATATCAGACTTATTAATGCATGTTGAAAAGATCTACAGCTGTTCTTGCAGTAGGGTCAGTTTGACAAAAAGATGAATGTCAGTAAGAGAGCTGAAATAGCCTTAAATGTGAGAAGGAAATTGGTCAAATTACTGGATTATAATGCAAGCTGAGATTAAGCTAAACCAAACTTAACTAAGGTCCATTCATCCATTCTCACAGCCTATGACAATATGAGTGGTTCTAATCATCTTGAAAGCAATCCAAAGGATTATTACTAGAACTTTTTTTTGTGTCAATTTTTTTTCAGAGTAGAAGAAGCACTTTGAGATTTCTATAAGTGTTCTTAAAGGTGCTTATGACCTGTTCAAGTGTTAGGCTGTTGTGTTTGTTTTGGGTCATGAAGCATGGGTAGAGTTAAAGGCACGAAGAAGGGAGAGAATAACTGCAAACATGCACAGATAAATGGGGCGATCTGGATAGGAAAAACTGGAAACAGTGAACTTTAATACAAAGAGAGGGTGTGGAGAAAAATAAAAACTGGAAAAAGTGATGATCAGCAGATGATGTGGAGCAGCTGAGGAAGTTGGTAAGGGAAGAAATTGAATATGGAAACCTAAGTTACTTCTTAATTACCAAAGAGCATAAAACTAAACTAGAAAACTAATCACAAAGGAGTAAAGTAATAGGGCAAAATCTAGCTAATATTATGAACTAATAATAAAAGTAGGGGTGCAATTAATGATTACTTTGAAAATTGGTTAAACTGTTGATTATTTTTTGATTAATAATCATATAGCACAAGGCTACTAAAAGAATGCTTTTTTAAATGAAATTAAACCAGGTGATACTAAAATTCTTTCACTTGAGGATCTCTGCACAAAGCATATAGACAGGCAGAAACGTTTCTTTTTTTAATCTTGTTTTTTACAATTGGTATAATTACTGCTCAAGGTGGATTGTTCTGTCAGCTAAAGGCATGTTTTACAGTCTCTACACTCCAGTTAATCAATTACTAAATTAGGTGATCATTATTTCAATAATCGATTAATCACAATTAATCCAATTATTGTTTCAGCCCTAAATAAAAGCTAACATTAAGTAACTATAGAAAAGAAATAAACGTTTAAGGATCATTGCAAGCTAAAGAAAGATGGTCACCAAACAGCTAAGAGAGAAACATAAATTGCAAAAATTGGATGAACAAAGCTGATAAAAAAAAAAAAGAAACTAAGATGGAAACACATGTCTGAAGTAAATGGACTGTTCTTGAATAGCGCTTTATCAAGTCCAGGGACTCAAAAGCGCTTCACACTACATTCAGCCATTCATGCATTCACACAGGCTCTCACATGCTGAGTAGGAGGCGGGCTGCAAAACAGAAGCCTTTTATTCCAATAAAAAAGTGTCCTAACAATCTGACTAAAACCTCCCAAAACTTTGTTGGAAAATGAGATGAAGTCCATTGGCCTCTGATTTAAGAGTGTTTTGTGCTTTGCATGACCTGGATGACTGAGACACAGGCAAAATGTGATACCGACCAGACTTAATCAGTGGGCCGGGGCTCTTAATGGTGTCTAAAAAAAAAAACTGAATATTACCAGAACATCGAAGATAAGACATGATGGAGAGAGCATCATCATCCTAGGTTATTTTTTATACAAGTTAACCTTGTTTATTTATTTCTTTTTTCAATCTGTGTGGAAACATGAACAATCCTGACTGCTAGTGACAACAGAAAGATGAAAAGATGAAAATTTACTGAATGCAGATGGAGTCAAATTAAAGTTCTGGAACAACGTTCTCTAAGACTAAAACTAAATTTGAAAAGATGTCAGTCTTGTTCCACTTTTTGACATCTAGAAAAAAACATTGTCTCAAAATCTGATAAACGAGGACTCTGCAAAGCAAAGTGGGTAATAAATTACTATGTTAAGATGCCTTCAAGCTTCCACTAAAGAAAGTTATGAAATCAAAAGGTTCCCCATGAGTTTAAAGATGTGTCAGGTTCTTACAGTCGTTTTTCAATTTAACTAAAGAAGGTTTATTCTTTTGTTAACTTGCACAGAATATTTTTTATGATCTTTCTGAAATAACATTACATTTTTTATCAGTGTCTTACTTTTACTTCACAAACGCAGGATATTAAACTACAATGTGCACTTTTGACAGCAGTGCATCTCTTACGAATCACAACTCTAAAGGTAAAAAAAAAAAAAAAACTACTTGCTCTTTAATGATTTCAAATAATAGGTATCAAATTGAACCTGCAAGTTTTTTCTAAAAGTACATATAAAAAGTAGGCAGATGATCTACTAAGATTGCTGCACAAATGTAAAAAGACAAATAAACCACTTTGATTCCGCCCAATAAAGTTAGCAGTTTGAGAGTGGCCATAAAAAATAAGATCATAATATAACATTTATAGGTTACTTGATATGGGCAGCCTATCTCTAAGTGTTACGAACAAAAGTAGATTCCGCTCTAAATATCTGGATTTATCTTCACCAGCTCCTTTCGACAGCACCTTGACATGATGCTTTATTAAAACAGAGGGAGAAAAAGATAATTGCCATCTGTAATGGATGCTGCCACCAGATGTTTTTTCTTTATTAATATTACTCTACTATTGTTTATTCTGACAGGCCTTAAATGCTTAAATGGCCAGCCCAGCCGAGAGCTTTGACTGGGCATCGGTTTATATAAATATGTATATAAAGTCTTGATTGATCAATCTTTGAATGAGGTCATACCTAAAATCTGACATTTTTTATGTAACCTTTTCTGGAAGCAATAAAAATATGGACTTAATAATTAAATATCTAAAGAGGTGTATGAATTTAGGATTTTAAAACTGTATTGATATAATTCACGCATCATGCATGTAATATTAAAATTTTACATTTAAAATTAACATTTTTTTTTGTGTATTTAATAAATTTTAATGGTCAAAATCTCTCTCAAGCAGTTTAGGCTATACAGCAGGTTTCTCTATTTGTTCAACTCCACCACAGCACCAGCCTCATCCTTTTGGTGCCTAGTAGTTATCTCAGTCAAATTTAAAACATTGCAAACCTTTTAATATAACTTCATTTGGCAAAGATTAAAAACCAGCCTTGTGTGAAGGTTTAGGGACGTAGTTGTGGACCCAAATGCAGAGTAGAAGGAGGCAGAGAAGATTGCTTGCTAGATTTAATGAAAATCTAAGTCCAGAAATTAAGGACTAGGAAACTCAAGAACCAAAACACTAGCAGACAAGAGGGCAGAATAAACCAAAATAATCTCAAGGATCCAGCAATGAGTAACTGAACAGGAGGTGTATGTATGGGAGACAGAACAAGAGAGGAATGATTGGTTGATAGGGAGCAGGTGTAGACAGAATTAACTGGAAGGAGCTAAGTTGAAAAGAAAGGACACTAGGGGGCAGCAAAACTAAAAATACAAAAATGATGTAACTCTAGAAAATAACATGACTTGACCAAAGCGCTTTACACTACATTCATTCACCCATACACTGATGGTGGCGAGCTACATTGTAGCAAAAGCTGCCCTGGGGCTCACTGACAGAAGCGGGGCTGCCGTACACTGGTGTCTTGCCCAAGGACACAACGACAATGAAAGTCGGAGTCGGGGCTTGATCCGTCAATCCTTCGATTTCAGGGCAAACTCCTACATCAAATGCCACTGTCGCCCCGTAAGCTCGAAACACTATGATGGAAACTGCTGAGTTTGTTGCGCCATCAGAACACTTGCAGGCTGTGACTGCCTATAAAGAGAGCAGACTTTCTACAGGTAGAAGTAATCCAATATTAAGCAGTTCCTTTGGCTTGAGGCGCGTTCCTCAGGTGACAGCTGCTGTACAGTTTCTATGATAATGATGGAGCTGCTGCGTGACCCAAGATGGAGGGGGAAATTTCTTTTTTTTTTCCTGTCGGTCTGCAGAATAGTGAGCTTTATGTATAAAAGCTTCATAAACTTTAGTAAAGATGCATCAGCAGCATAATGATTTTGAAGGAATGGCAGATTGGGGTACTTAACCAATACTGCAGTAAATAATCAGTTGAAAATAATGATACGAAAATATTTTATTAAACTTTAGAATAAAACAGTATTTCTAACAAACACTTTTTAAAGATGATAAAAAAAAAAAAAACTCCTTGGCCATTGCCCCTGTCGGCTGACGTATAAATGACCACAGAATCTCTCTCCTACGTCAATCATTGTACTAATCTCTCCTTTGTGGTTATAGATACGATATAGATATTTAGATATTTTTTCTGTCAGTTTAAATGTGACTTTCAGAAGTACTAAAAACTACACAAGAACCACGACAGAAGTTTAGTTTCTGATTTCGAAAATCACTTTGCATGCGGTTAGAAATAAACATTTGCAATTTTCCATGAATTTGCAGTTTGGTCATTAGAATAGCATCTGCATATCCATGAAGACGCAAATGCAAAAAAAAAAAAAAAAAAATGTTTGCACACAGTCTGCTGATTTGCAAATGCAAATCACTTTGCATTTTCTTTCAAGATCCTCTCCATGTCTACAAACAGGTTTGCATTTTGGAAGATCAGACCTTAAATGCAAAAGCTTTTTGAGATACATCTGTTTATCCCTTCCAAAGAAATAGTTGCATGCATGGCGTCATTTTTCTCTTCTTCTTTGTTCTTTTTCCTTAACAGGTGAGATTGCAAGTTGGCCTTTACATTGTGTATGTAACTGACTGGCTGACTGTCTTCAGTAGAGATCAGATCCTGGTCCTGAGACTGGAAGACCACGCCTCGAACAGGAAATACACAATGCACAAAGTGTTTGATTTTCTTAACCTCGGTAAGTAGGTTCAATGATTCATGGAGGTCTAAAGGTCAAAGCAGTGAGCTTAAAGGATGCTGAAAGAAAAGTCAGCATGGATGCCTAAATCTGATTGAGACAAACTATCAAAGACTGGTAGCTGAAATTTAAATGAAACTTAGTTTTATTCAAGGTTTAGTGGAGGATTTTCACAAATTTTTAAAAAAGACCCGCCCTCTCCACTTAAAAAAAAAATTACATGCAGAATCATGTGCCCGCTCTCGAGAGGGAACGCCCGATTAAAAGCGTGCAGCCCATTTCTCCTCATGCACGCTCGGTTTAAGAATAAGATTTGCAATTTTTCCACTATGTCAGACTCACCACCTGTAAGTGAACAGGGAGATGAGCACATAGGACAGGCTTACCTAAACATCACCTGAATGATTGACGATTAGGAGGACCACTTATTTTGATGATCCACTTGGAAAAAGAACATCCTGTACTATACCTTTAAATAAACAATCAAGCCACTCTTCGGATTTTTACTTGTCCTTTTTTTTTCTAAGAAAACATAATCACAATTGGACTATCCTGTGTTGGTTCATAATGTAACTTCTAAATCAGATACAGCATGTGTAGTTGTAATCTTACAAAATAAGAAAAACCTTTAGCAGTGTTATGCTTCTAAAAGGACAAGGAGTCATTTTTGCCATTCCTTTATTTCTGGGGCAGCTATAAGTTCAGTAATAATTATTTGTGTTTTTTACAGGGCCGTTGACAAAGGAAATTGAATCACAAATCACAAGGAGCCCAGCATCAAACACAAGGAGACCAGCAGACAAAAACCTGGGACCCATGCTGCCTGTCACTAAAGAGATTCTGCGGGACTTCTACAAACCATTTAATGAGAAACTGGCCAAAGTGCTGCGGAATGACTCCTTCCTGTGGGAGGATAACTCAAAGCTCTGAACGAACTGCCTTCAAACAAGAAAAAGAGAACAATAAAAATTAAAGAACCCAGTTTGGGTTTTTATCTCTTTTAAGTGCCCATGAAAATAAAAATAAAAATATTTTAATGTAAATTATTTTTAACTTATACATGCAGATATGATTTAAAAACAGACAATATGAGCACAAGTAAGTGTGATGTGTTGGTGTGAGTGAGTGTGAGAGATGAAGAGTGATAGAATGTAAGTGATGCTGCGAGAACTCAGCTCTGCGTGTTCTGTCCACATATACACAACTAAAATTAAAATTTTAAATAATGGAAAACAAGGTCTCATGTTTTCTGCTTGTATTGGTTACATTGATGTACACAAAAACCAAACTAAAAGCATGTTTGGTATTCCAGTCATCTTTTCCACTAGTAAATATGTGAAGCACATCTTTGGTCAGATGATTAGCGAGACAACACTGCCCTCTGCTGTTAGATTATTTCACTAACATAAAAGAACTGTCTCCAAATAAACACATTCACTGTTTATTCCCTATTGCGCTTTAAATTATTGGGCTAAATATACTGTACCAGGTCATCAAATTCTAAATCCATGAGGAACTAGTTATACTAATATTTATTTAGTTTTTGGGGCTGTGAAAAAAGCTGGACTACCTGAAGAGATGCTGAAAGAGGTCATACAAGGATTCAAACCAGGATCTTCTTGCCATAAGGTAACAGTGCAACCAGCTGCATCAATCTACTGTTTGCTTATAAAAAGATGTTGAGATTAAATGTACATTTAATTGCTTTGGTTGTCCAAAACTTCAAAGTTAAATATATTATTTCCCAGATGGGGCTTTGCCTAAACTTACAGATATCTTGAATTACACTCAAAAATTACACTAATTTTTGCCTTTTAATCACTTCCTAGGACTAATACTAACCTGTTTATTGTAAATGCTTATTTTTTCAAAATCAGGAATTGGTAGGATTCTTTTTCTTATATTCATATACTGAGGCTCAAATAAACTATTTGGTTAACTTACTCTCTTAATTGATCATAATCATCAAACTATTTTTTTTCAGTACAAGATACCTAGACTCAATAAATAAATAATGATTTCAGTTATTAATAATAAAAAAGCTTTCTGAATCAACCGGGCAAAATACAAATGACAATCCTTTCTCTTAAATTAACTGCAATCAAACTTTTATTATTTTATTTTCCATTTTATTATTCATCCGCCATACCATACAAGGTCTGATCATCTTTTGAATCAAGAATCAGCGAAACAGAACTTCCTTGATGATATAAAGAAGGGATATAGATCCAAAATAAGACAAGGATAAATAAAGAGAAGATAAAACTAAATAATTTACACTTATAAATCATGAAAATGGTTGAAATTCTATTTTCCAAGGCTCAGGAACTCTTTCGCAGAGAGAGTTATTAATCATATTCAGAGAAAGATCTGAGGAATATGGACCTTTCCAGGGCTGGTAGACTGTCCAGGTGCAGATCAATGACTCTACCTGGGGATTACTGACCGAAGAGGACACAAGGTCCAACATTACATCCACCAAAAACAGAAGCAGATCCACAATAAAAGATATTATCGGGAAAAAGATAGCTGGTAACTTCTTTCAAAGAAACCCATCATTTCAGATTCAACTCTAATTTATCATGTCAATAGTAAACTGCTGTTTTTTTGCATGAATTTATATAATTCCAATATCTATCAAGAATCCTGAAGAAAATAAAAATGGGATGTGCCATGACCTTAGACAGGCTTTTGAAAAACCCGTTGTTGTGACTAAGAAAAGATAATCATGTAAAGACAGGTGTGATAAAGTCCCTCCACAGAGATGTTTAAGAGGGATGCTTAAAGCTGATTGTAAGTTTTACAAACCCCATAATGACAGCTGTGGCTGCCAAAAGTCCCGTTACCAGTTATTACATTTGGAGGGTAATTACTACCCACATAAAGCTGGTCGCTTTAACCAAAGTTCTTTGTTTCAATAAAAACATTTACATTTCAATATTGTTTTTATTTGTATACGTGTTATATTTTATATCTGGATAGAAAGGAAAATGAAACTTTATGGGAAAAAAACGATAGAGCTCATTTTGAAGTGCCTGGTTCTTTGATGCATATCAGGCTTTAAAGGACAGAGTTGCCTTTTTTAGCCATTTTAAATCCCCTTTGGATGCATGCTAAAGAGATCATTTTTATTTTTGAAAATGCTTTCGCATTAATTTAAGAATACAAAGACAGTCCTTTATTGTTTTAACAACCTGTGTAATACATCTGTGACTGATACAGTCTGACATTAAACAGGAAAAATCACATTATATCACATTTCTTTTAAAACTGTACGCCATTGGGTCACTCTAGTTGCATAAAGTTATTCTTGTAAGACTGATGTGCAGCTGGTGTATTATTTTGAAATATGTCGTTTTTGCCCAGCTTGTCAGTAAATATTAATTGATTTTCTGTTACAGTTGCCAAATACCAGAAGACTTAAGATCAGATTCAATTAATCGCTCATCGTCAAAGCCTTTTCATTTGTTTAATCTGTGTTCATTTTAATGAAAAGATTTCAGCCTATGACCATTTTATGGATTTAAATTAAATATCTGATGGATTCCTTTTGCAGGAATTTTTCTTTTCCCTTGATGTTCTGATAAGAGACTCTGGCCAAGAATCGCTGAAACTTAGAGTTGCTGTAGATCAGTTTGATTATTATTGGTTGGTCTTTCAACACACCCAGCTGTTGCTTTTCCTTGAGGCATTGAAGGACAGTTGGCTCTATTATGTGGCTGTGTGTTGCCACCATCTGGCATTCTGTTACTGCCAGCAGATGGCGCCACATTTATTTATGCCAGTCCTATTTAGGCTTATAAAAGATAAACAAAGCATTGTCAGGATAGACACTTGGCAGTGACTTCAAAGTGAAATCATTACTTCAACAGAGATTCCAGAGCAAATAAATGATCACTCTGTAAAAAGTTACCAGTTGGATGAAGAGTATGAAAGAAACTCCAAGGGAATAAATAAACCCGGAAATCTTGTAAAAACATCCATCATCAAATAGAGAACATTTCATGCAGCAGATGTTATTAAGAATATCACAGTTGTTGAAAAGGGTCCACCATGAGGCCTTCAGTGGCTCTTGGAACAACAGTGTTGCAGGAATAACTATCAAGTGCAGGCTGTGTAATAAAGGCAATGATGGCAGGTACTCTCCTATAGGGGTTGAATGGAACAGCCCGATCTTAGCCCCAATCCTGGCTGAAAATAGAATAATAATTTGTAGCGTCCCAGGAATGTAAGCGGAAAATTTGTCCTCGTCTTACAATTTTTTTTCGATAATTTGAAATGATATGCAGGGCACAAAAACGTCAAACAAACAAAAACCAGAAACAAAGAGACAAGGGTTTTGGTTGTATCATGATTATAAGCTTTTTTTGTTTGTTTTCAGAAGTAACAGTGGCCTCAGCTAAGCAAAACACAAAGCATAAATCTAAATAAACCAAAAGGATGGCTCCACTGGTAGAGGAAGATTCATCAAGGGTCTAGACCCAAACCAGAATCAAAACCCAACACCAGAATCAAAACCCAACACATAAAATGATTTAGTAGACTCTTAACCATCCAACCATATAGTGGTGGTTAGAAGTGGTTTCAGTACATTGTTCATATTCGTTTTTTAATCTCTTGTCAAAACCCACAATCTCTCTTTGGCTTTTAACACCTAGCAAGACAGTGGTCTTTATTTTGTTATCTTTTTTTTTTTTTTTTATATATCTTTTATTCCTTTTATCTTTTTAATTTTATTGATTTGATTAAGTGAATGTTATTTTTTTACCCATATTTTAGTTGTTGTTGTTTTTTTGTTTTGTTTTTTTAAATCTGTACAGCACATCTGCCTCTCTAAGTCTAAGATACCCATTGGATATAATTGAGACTAAATGTAGAATTTTTTACCATATTATTGAAAATAACAGACAGACAGAATTTATTTTGTCATTTTGTATACACACCTGTAAACAAAAAGAAATTTCATCAAGTATAACATCAATAATAAATAGATAATAATAATAAAAAATAACTTTGATGATGTACAATAAGTAATAATATGTACATATAGCTTAGCTAACTTGTATAGTCAAACCACAATTCAAATGCTATACTACTAATAAGCCAATCAAACAATACAAAACTGCACGGTGGTAACTATATACTGAAATAACAAGCACAGTGGTTATGTAAATTATTTAGGGCCTATTTTAGGAAAGTGTTTGAATGTAAGAGGCACCATGTCTACTTCTACATTAACAGAATGGTATTTGGATCTTTACTACGTCCAGCAGAGGGCAGATAGTTCCTACAAACAACTTTAGAAATATCCTAAATGCTTCATTCTCAAAATAAAGAAAACAAGCCAGATGTTTTCACTCTCTGGAAGCGACTAAATTTCCCAAGTTTTTACTGGAAAATATTTACAACTACCAGAAAAAATTACAGTCAAAACTTCATAAGAATAACCATAAGATTTGGACTTTGCTACAACAAAATTAGATATTTGAATTGTCTTTAATACAGTTATACATACCAAGGAGATTTTCATTCTTATCTAAATCATTACCATCTGGGTAGAAATAAGTGACTGATTAATATTTGCATATTTTATTAGTTGGACAATTTGTCTGTCTGGTTTATACAAATTCAATACCAGTGCATACCTCCAACAAACTTTAATCTTCTCTGAATTATTAGAAAAGGTTACAGGTCTGCGTTGTATCACAATATTAGTGTCTGACAGCAAAATGGAAGATTGCTTCCAGAAGAAAACTCAAGAGAACTTGTCTCAAATGCACATTTATTCCAGCATCTGGCTTTTCTGACATTTTTTATTGCTTCTGTGCTGAATTTTCAACTTTATATGATGAAAATACAACATGCAGCCATGGGAATTTATAGTTTGTTCAGACATTGGAAGTTCTTTCAATCAACCAGCTCATGTTGAGCTCATTAGTCAAATTAGACAAATTAGGATAAATGACCTGAGGAAATAGCAGATAATTATTAGCCTATAGCAGCAAAGCAGAGATTGGACATTTTTCAAAAGTAACATAAATATGTTTTAAAAATAGGGTTACTCAGGTCAAGAATACACTGATTTTCATCTTAACTAAAAGTATCTTTAGGAATTTATCTGCGTAGTTTGGTTATAACAAAAAAAAAAAATAAAATAAAATCTGGCAACAGTCTTAATGAGTTTTCAAAGAGATTTTTTATTTTGAAAACCAATGCAAAACGGCTTTTATTATATTAGAATCAAACCAAATAAAAGGGAGCAAATGATGCATGTTATGGAAAATAACTCTTTCAAGCAAAAAAAAAAAAAGACTTGAAAAATAAAAAAAGCACAAATAATAAGGAGGTGAAAATAACAAAAGTCAAGAACAGAAAGGAATTCTCATTGAATGACTTCATAAAAAATTGGATGGGTTGGATTTTTTTTTTCATCTCTTTTTTCAAAATGTGTTTGTGTGAAATAGATTAACATAAATGCTTAACTGTCAAGTGGCTGAAAAAAATGCTTAAATAGTAATTTACAAATGTAACCTAAGCGACTAGATGTTCACAGTATGACAAATTTTAGGTTTTGCATCTTGCCCTATCTGACCTGAGGAATTTCTTCTACATTTTAGCTGTCTGCCCCAACATGGCCTGCTGCCATCTGCAAATGGACGTCTCAACACTGCTTTCAAAGGTGGCCTCATTCTACCCCAATTCCAGATTTGTGTTCATTGTTGCTTCTCCTTTATGTAGTCTTCTGTGTGTCATCTAAACAAGCTCAATTCTGCTTTAATCTCACCAGAGAACCTTCTTCTGTTTGTTCTCAGAGTCCCACATGGCTTGTGTCAAACTTTTACCAAACATGTTCCCACTCAAGGCCAGATTGGTTGAGAATGAGACAAACAATTGTTTCTCTAGCCTCTCCAGAGTAATCATGGATGTTTTATATTGCTACCAACATCTGAAGCCTTCACAGAACAGAAATATCTATACATAAATTCAGATCACAAACAAAAAAGGTGACTGTTAAACTAACTAGGTGAATTCTAAAGGTATGTTTTACACTGGATTTTATTGGTTGGAGTTAAGAGTTAGGGGGCTGCACAAATAAAAAATATATGCATTATTTAACATTTTTAATCTGTTTAACATTATTGAAAATATTTTGCAGTTTTCTGTCCATATAAAAATAATGTTGTTTAAATTACAGCCTTATTTTTATCAGACAAAGTATTCTGCATAAACTTTCTCTGTAACATTTTAATCTCCTCTATGAATATTTTTGATGATTTGTGTCTCATCTGTTTTTACTCTTTATTGCAAAAAACCCCTGTTTATGTCAAGTAAAAAAGCACCCCCCCACACACTTTTGAAAGGATATCCTCAAACTGTTTCATTATTATAAGCAGTAGTAGCAAAAAAAGACAAAGCTTGACTCACATCTTTACCCAGCTCTAATTATAGAGAATGCTTTGCTGCAAAAAAAGTAAAAAATAAAAGGAATGCTCTGAATAAACAAGGTTATGCATCCATCATGCAGATTGCATGCTCTGATGGTCTGCCAGTTTTTTTTAAACCAGGCTCCATGATGCCCAGTCATGCCCACTGATGAACGATACAGCTAAGAATGTAATAAATAAATTCAGGAAAATAACTTGTCTCTGTTTTGTAGGATCCCCCTCCCCTTACAAAAGAAAGCAGCAGCATAAAGCATTTATTACTGGCGTTAATGGAAGTATAAGCTGATGATATAAACCAGGAGAAGCAAAACCTTTTCTGTTCTTTTCCCAAACATTTGTTGGAGAGGCTCTGCACCACACATCTGTTTGTTATATACAGCATTATGCTGTTTTATCTGTTTTGGACATGCGCTGTAGGAGCAAAAATTGCTTTAGACAGAGGCTGAGATTTCTACCCTGTGTGTTTCTTTACATGGTATGGAAAGTTTCTCTAAGGGCCTCAGATGCTTCAAGGACTTTCTCGATTTAATAACAGTTTTTTCCTTTATTCATGCCTCCCTTTGATTAGTTTGGATACACTTTTGATGTCTGAAATCACCCATTTATTGACACCTCACTATTTTTAAGCAATTCTTATACTGGAACTAGATGTCTTTCCCTTTATTTTCTTCTCAAGGATCTTTTTTTGTGTCCCTGCTGTTGAGTCACTGTTCAGCTAAGTTGAATGCATCCACGGTCATTGCTCTGCATTAGCTTGCCTATCAGAGTTGAGCCAAGCATTTGAGAACAGCAACAGAATTCTAATGTGGTTACATCTGTGTCTGGGCGGACCTTCTCCCCGAAGCACTTAAACTAGCAGATGTCATTTCCCTTTTCCAGTTCAAAAGTGAATGCAAGCTTTGCTCCTCTTTGTAAAAAAAAAAAAAAAAAAAGGTACTATCAGAGTTGTGTGGCATGCTTAGTTGCCCATGATACATTAATAAAGCCCTACATCGGCTTAGGTTTATCTATTTTGTTACTTCAGCTTACCTGTACACTCTTCTTTAATCACAATCATGCTCTCTTTAAGTTCTCAAATCACACTGCTTTGTTGCATGCAGATGGAGTCACTCCCTGCTGAATGGATTGACAATTTCAATATTTTCTGTGCAGGCCTAAACCTTGTGAGTGATTTGAAGGACATATGAGGCAGCATGAGATCAAAATGATAAATCGCTTCACTCTGAACTGCCCTAAGCGCTCACTAGCCTCGTGCAGCTTATTATTAATCACTGTGCAACATATCAATGTATATATAGATATATAGATATTATATAGATATGAATATGTTGCATGGTGGTCATAATCATTCCAATAGCAGTCCGATAAAAGCTATATGGCAACACATTAACACATTTACATAAGGTGATTTTGCCAGTCTTATTAATTTTGCTAGTCAACAAGCAGATATTCAATTGTATTGTACATTTATATACTAATAGTTTCTCTATTCTATTCTATTCTATTCTATTCTATTCTATTCTATTCTATTCTATTCTATTCTATTCTATTCT